>NC_134956.1:19675046-19840046 GCF_965638725.1 Aptenodytes patagonicus
GGTGGTTTTTTGGTTTGGTTTTTTTTCCCTCCCGGCTCCCGTCGATGTCTCTTGAATATCTCATCGGTTATCCGGGCAACGCGGTGCCTCCTGTTCAGGTGCAGAGAGCTGGTTCAGTAAGCAGTGAGCTGCCCTGCCAAGGAGACGTTTGTCAGGAAGGGGCGGGGGGGGGGGAGAGAAAATAAAGCGTTTGAGGCCAATCGCTTGATCTGGCAAATATCTGCAGCGAGCATCCTCTGCTCGGCCGGGATTATTCTTGCTTGGCTGCCCTCTGCCGGCACCGCTGAACGGTGCAGAGCCCGCTGGGCACCGGCGCCGGATCCGGCCGCGCCCGGCACCGCGCCCCGCCGCGCCCCTCCGCGCGGGAGGGAAGGCTGATTTAATTAAGCATGAAAAATAGCCGGCGTTTGTATGGATCAAAGAAAACAATTATGCATAATGGTTGAACAGAAAACAATTGACTATTATTGAATGAGAGGATTGCTCTAATTAATCCAAAAGATATACCCACTGCTAAATGAGGTGAAGAAAAAGCTCAAGAATAGATTTAACTCTGGAGCGTAATATAGCTGAGGCAAGGGGACAGTTTATGACTCAACACAGTCGAATTTCTGCTTGTAAATGTGATTGCTAACATTTTTTTTTTAATCACAATTTTCCTAACTTGCAAATGAATCTGAAATATGTAGAAATAATAGTGTCTGTCGTGTAAAATGAATGTATGTTTTTCTTCTTTAAGGTTTTATTTTTAACTGTCTCTAGTAAAAGTACATTAGTCATATTTATCTCACTCATGAAAGAGCCTCTTTCTGTAACTCGCTTCGGATTTAACCCCTTTAAGGTTATCTACAGTGTCAGCACACTGCTTTAGGACGTCAGTGTCTGTCCCTAACCCTTTATGGATGTTTTATTGACATTTGGAAGGCCACACTGTGTTAAGGAATAAATGTAAATTCAACAAGAAACAGCAGAATTTCACCACTGTCCTGTTCGTGGTCAAGCAGTCTTATCAACACACAGAGAAAATTAAGGCTGAGGAAAGCAGTGGTGAAGAGGGGGTGCTACTTCTTTCCTCCTTTCTCCAGCATTTCCTCGCCCCTCCTCACCGTTTCCATTTCCTCTTATATTTCCCAGTTTAAAAGATGGATGATCAGTACCTGTGACCCTTAAATTTCTTATTCTCTGTTACATTTACACGGAGAAGATTATTAAATCTGCAGATAGAATTAGAGGCCAAACTAAATTCTTTTGTATTGATATAATCATGGGAGTTATTTTAAATGTGATGGATGTAACCTGGGAGCAGAGTACGTCCAGGATGTCTAAAAGGCAGACACTGTATGAGTATTTATGAAAAAATCTGTGTGCTCTTAAGATGTCACGCATAATCCGCACTGTGTGTCTCTCAGTGTCACAAGCACATTTACATAGATTGTCATGAATTTCAAATTGCACCTCAAATCAATGCCAGAGTACAATTACCTTCGAGCACAATGCAGCCTTCCTTTAAGAGTTAATCATACAGGTCTCGCTCCGTTTGGAAGTAGCGCTAGCCCTCCCGTGACACTCGCGGCTCGCTGCTCATGGAGTGCCAACGCCAGGTGCCCCGACACGTTTGTAGCACCTCCATGGGGCCGAATGCCACCAGTGTCTGGTGCCACCTCCTACTCTCCGCAGAACACGAAGCGTGAAAACAGTGCGCCACGAATGCAGCTATCTTCTTAACTGGTGTGAGTGGTGTCTCCAAAGGGTACCGTGTACATGCTTAGGGCTCTGTTTTGACAAACCATTTGTAAACATCCCACGGGGACTTTGCTCCAACAGGTACAAGAGCTCTGAAGCAAGCATTTTCCCAATGCTGTAATATTGCTGCCGTCATCTAATTGCATGTGCCTCGATTGTGGGGAAAGATGCCTTGAGTGTGCTATTCTCTGGTTCAGTCTAACCATAAAAGGCTAAACACGGCCTTGCTCCAACTCCATTGGTTGCACACGTCCAAACTGGATTAAGGCTCAGTCAGCAAGACCTTTTGGTTGTGGGGAAACAAAAAGAAATGGAGATTTTACAAGGACCTGTTCAGGGTGACACCACGGCACCTGGTAGGAACAGCTGCGTCATCTGATCCCAGGCTTCGTGCCGTGTCCCGGAGCACATTGCATCCCTCCAGAGGGTAAAAGCTTCCACTATGCCCAGAAACAGCATTTAGCTAGTGTAATGTGTTTATTTCTGGAGAGAGACCATACGGCTGAAGCAGTTTCTTGTGGCAGATTACCAGTTAAAAGTGCCGTAAATCATGGTGTGTCCGATATTTTTGCCACGGGTCTCTCCACCAAAGGCCACTCTTCTACTCTGCAAATCACTGTCTCCAGCAACAGGTTTGCAGCAAGCATGGTCATTCAATCCCAAGGCTTGAATTACCATGTGAACTGGGAGCACAACGATCCTCGGGTGCTACCGCCGCTTCGGCAACCGACGGGAAGGAAAGGAGGAGTGTTTGGGCCGATGGCATTGCAGTGACGAGAGACATGTAAATGCCAGCAATGCTATTTAGCATTTCTCGAGCAAGAGAATGGGCCAGCAGATACGTCGTGGATCCTCGCCAAGCATGTAGGGGGACATGTTGTTAACTTGCTGGTGGCTGCTGTAGCCAAGAAACCGAGTAGCCATGTAGGGACTGTGGCGGGCGGGAGGGAGAGAGCACATGTAGAAATAAGGCTTCTCACTCAACAAATTCTGCTGTTTGCATGCAGAAAAAGAGGTATTTTTGCAAGCGGGGACTTAGGAACAAGATGAAATCTTCCCACTTTTATCAGCAAGGCAGTTAGTGACAAACACATGGTGAAAGGCTCAAATTCTGGTGCAAATTATCATGAAAATAACTGAACACACAGAAAATTTGGACTTGCAAAAATCAGGAAGCCGTGACATTGTGGACTGACAAGATGGGAAAGACGTATTCATTCAAAGGGTTTTGTGGTGTAATTTAGCCCTCTGGGCATTATCCTCACTTCATGAATTTGCTGCAGGTTGAGACATCTCCACTAAGAGAGACAACTGGTATTTTATGTACATAGAAAACATAATAATACCAGGCACTTGGGACATCTAGCAAAGTATGGAAACTCTGATCAGGACCGGGGCGTGCTGTCCTGTGAATTCTTCTCCTGGAGATCAGCCCTCTGTGTACTTAGCTGCTTACCTGAAACTACGGAAAATTTATTTTTCTTTTCCCATCACATTTTAAAAGATGCAGAGAGCTGAAAGCGAGTGTTTTGTTCCATCCCTAAGGTAGCCGCAATTTGGTGGTAGGTGAAGTAATGACTATATATAGTCACTAAAGTGCCTTCGGATAGTTCTGGAGAACAACTGCTGTATAAATTTAAGGTATTATTATTATTAAGGTATTATTATCATAAGTTTGCCGCAAGTTGCAACGAGACTGTAAGAATTACCTTGGAGCACCTAATACTGGCACAGTTGCAGAGTTTAAAGTTCTCTTTCTGTCAATATTGTGTTAATTTTATCTGGTGCTTTTGATTAAACAAACTAATCTGGAGCAATTTCAGTAGCTGATTTCCTAAATAGAAAAGGCACTAAGAAGTGAACATCAAGTTGCACCCCTCTGGCATCCAGAGAAAGGAAAATCCTTTATGAACAAATCAGATGTGGTCACACTGAGTCCTAAACACTGCTCAGCTACCATCATGCTGATTTAATCAATCCTCATGAGGTAAAAAAGGTAGAAAGTGGAGAATAATATGCCTGATGATGAGATATTTTAATGAAATGCGTTGGGATAATTTAGTGGGGAATGAAAGTGCTATGGATAAAAGTGAGTCAGAAAGCATGAAAAACACCAAACGTGTCAGAACATGTGTATAATATCAAACAGTGGTTAAACATCCTTAATCTGTGCTTCACAGGTAGAGGGATGAATTGGAGGTGATTTGGCTGTGAATCAGGGGGGTCAGGGAGGAAGCGGTGCAAGAGTTAAATGATGGCTGTAGTTTGGGAATCGATGGGAATAAGCCTTTTGGGGTTCTGTGGTTGCTATTTCTCACCGGTTCATTAGAAAGCTTGCAGGGAGAGCTCCCGGAGCGGGGAGACGTGTGGAGCTGGTGCCTTGTAATTGTGAGCCTATACACTCTCTGTACTGCTGGCTCTGGAGGCTGAAATAGGGTCCTCAGTATCTTAATAAGAACCATTGTGAGCTGAGCCAAAATAAGTGGCTTTGCACGTTGAGGGTAAAGCAGGTATATTGGCCTCCGTGGATCTGCAGTGCCCTGGATAAATCATCTGTCTTCACATATGATATTATCAGTGTGAGGAAGGCAGAAGAGTGTTGCAAGTTCCTGCAGAAGGGAAGAGGGAGTTAGGTGGTCGTGTTTTACTCTTTGGACCGCAATCTGAAGGTAAAGAGAAGCTCACTGCAATTTGTACTTTATCCTTCTGTGAGTAAGACCGATCTGAAATAGGCATTTGAGACATAAAGGCACAGCCAAGACGCACGTTCGGGTAATAAGATCTTAGGAAAAAACCCTGTAGTCTGAGCGCTTTGGGCGCTGGAAGGCACAGAGAGATTCTCCCTACAGCGGCATGTAACACGGAATGCGTGTGTGAATGAGACGTGGACCTGTGTTGTAATTGTCCCATCCGGCCATGTACCACCAGATGTGGTGTTGACAGCTGCACAACAGGAACTTGTAAAAAGAAAAAAAGACCAACCAACAAAATGACAATTTAGAGAAAGATTAAAGTATATGTATTTATCTGTGTACTATTTACGTGGGCATAACAAATTACAAAGCAGGAAAACCACAGGACAGGTCGTGAACTGATATTGAATTCCCACACCTTGATTAACCAGCTGGAGATCCGGTCCATAGTTTTTCTGAAGCAGGTTTTTTTTTCTTTTCCTCCGAATGCACACAGGGAGCAGATCTTTTGAGTAGGAAGGTGCCATTTTTACACAGTCACTGTTCAGACCATAGCCACACTTGAAGCCAAAAATAGAAAATATATTTTAGAACTTGTTAAATAAAAAAAAAAAAAGAGAGAGAGGAAAGAAAAACCTCCAGCAGAACTTTGCATTCTCTGACTTTTCAGACTTTCAGGTCTGCTCTCCTGATTACACATTTTCTAGCTGATGACATGCCATCAGCTAAAGATGGATTTTAAACACAAGTCATGTCAAAAGTTTCATTTAACCTCTTCAATATAACAAGCTGCTGATGGTTTACATTTCTGACAGTAGAGGTAAATTAATCTGTGATGGATGTTTGGAATGGAGCGAGAAGATTTGCAAAGAGCGAGGAAGAAGTAAAATGGTAACTGGTGAAGGCACTGGACATCTTCTGGAGTGTAGTGAGTGGTGGGTGGGATGTGGGTGCGGTGATATTTCTAGATCTGCATCTATAAGTATAGATATATCACACTCGCTATGTGTATGTATGTGTGGTTTTTAAATAAAAATAGTTTTCCATTATACTGTGCAACTCTGACATTTGATGAGGTAGAATATTTCCAGATGGGTTGGATTTTGGAGAATAGGGAGTAGGTTATGATTTGTCTAATGAAATGTTAATTTTTTGGCAGTCAGAGGGTTTTAGGGTAAATCGGTTAAACCCAAAGATGATTAAAAAGGGATTTGTGAAACTTTGGAGTAGTAATTAGTATTAATTGAGGCCATCATTATTTTATATGATAAAGGTAATATGCATGTGTAGTTGGACAACAAAAAAATTCTAGGTTCATCTTCCTTCTTTCTGGGGGCTATAAAAGTTTGGGAGGGAGCTCTTGTTAGTAAGTAATCCCAAGAGACATAACACGGTAAAACCTTGACACAAGAAAATTCAGCCAGGAGACAGTTGATTTCTCAGCTGGGAGGTACTTCAGGAAGAGATGGCATCTTGCCGTCTCCACCAGGACTTGGTAATAATTCTCACTATTCATGAACAGATGTCTTTGGTTAGATTCCCTAGGTGCATTTGAATTCATTAAAGGATCTAGGGAATCAAGATATTAATTCTAAATTATTACATATTATAGATTTTATTTTCTGGAAGAATGGGAACATGGCAAAAAAGTGGTTGTAGTAAAAGTGGTAAATGATGTCAAGATAGCATAATCACAGAATACTATTATGCCACTCCAGGCTATACTGTTTTGTTGGTTTGTTTTTTTTTTTTGCTTTAACATCGGTTATCTAAAATAGTTTGGTGAAAGAGTGACTTTTAAATTGTGTGTGCTGTGAGACCAAAATTCTGTAGTTGGAGACATTCGTAAGTGATATTTGTCCTGATATTCAACAGGAATAAAGTATTAGCACTCTGTTAAAATCAGTATGAGGATACCAATTTACAGCAGATGAGGATCTGACCAGCTAACCTACAGCATTCCGTAATTGCAAGCTGAGCTATTTAGTATCTAATTAGTAAGGACTGAATTAAAGGACCACTAGGCTTAGGCTATCATATGTGAGTTATTCTCAATGATCAGTACTTTGATATTTTACTGGGACACCAGAGGACTGATACAAACTCCCTGCTGATGGAACTTGTACTTTTTAAGAGCAGCCTGCAAGCCTTCCTTTCCCAGGTCAGCTATTTTAGGGAACTTTGGAGACAATATTTTGAAACCGAACATCCAAAAGCTTTTCAAATCTTCATAACTAAACTCTATTCCAGTACTTGGTTGCATTAACAGATGTGATTTTTGTCAATGAGAACTTGGCAGAAGAACAAGTTTCATCAGCTAATATTTGTAAACTGCTTTGAGATCCACTGATGGAAGGAAACCTGGACTGAGAATAAAAAATGCCAACTATTGAAGTTTGTTTGCTGAATTTTCCATCTTTGAATCTATATTTATAGGATTTCTTCACATCTCTTTAATTATCGCCTTCCAATTTTATTCCTCTATCTTTCTTCCCCATTTTCTGTGTACAGATGGTGCTCTAGTCATTTTTCTGTTCACCCAAGGTTTTGCTAACACAAAGAAGGGCCAGGTCATTTCAGTTGGTCTTACAGGTATGCTCAATTTGAGTTTACTACCTCCTCTACCTCTTACTAAAGACAATTTAACCCATTATAGCAAATACCCAGGACCTTTATCCTGCTTGATATTAAAACATTGGTATTAAAATATCAAGCAGTGTCTCATTTCAGAGTCTGCCTCAAAGGATGGGGTTTTTTTCTAGTTGGTTTATGATTTCTCTGCTTTGATCGTTTTGGGGGTTTTTTTCTTGTTCTTCTATCTCCTCATTTTGCAATGGACTTGAATGAAGAGAATCCTCTGCAAATGGCATTGCCAGTGAGATAGCCTGAGAACGATGTAGATGATGGGCAGGCCAAGACAGCTCATCTGCAGTAGTAATGCTTGTTCAAGTTGCAGCACATCTTGCAAGGACCCTTTGGTCATCTTCTCTTGACGAGTTCGTCAGCATGGTCATGACCATCATCATCAGAAAAAAAAAAAAAGAAAGTGTGCATTTCTTCTACTTTCACTTGAAAAATTCCTAACTGGACACTTTTTTAGAGTTGTAAAAATAATTAATGCGGTACAAGATTTTTTTTTTTTTGTAATTTCTTTGCACAGGCACCAGAATTGCAGAAGATTTTAACATATAAGAATTTGCCTGGACAGACATCTCTTCTGAAGTTGGTGTATGCTTTATTTTCCCCCAGCACTAATGCAACATATGTTTCAAGCCAGTCCTGATAATGTTTTTCAGTGGTATTCATCTGTGATATTTGTAGTGAGTTTCCTGGTGTAATTGTAATTCAGAAGTTGTCTGTAGCCCTCTGATATGTGCATAATTGTCCCTGTCCACTGTAACCACCAGCACCTCTTGTCAGCAGGATTGATGGTAATGTTTTGGTTCCTTGTTTAATAATTAATTGCTGTTCCTTCCAACAACAGGGGATTCAAGTGGAGCTTTTGTTGTTCTAAATTTGAAATCTTAAGTCTGTGGAGATGTTTCCAGGAGGTATTTTCTCCGGTTCAACATCTACTCTAACCACAGGTGTTGTATCATCAAAGAAAGAACCCATATGCTAATTTAAAAATAACAGGCCTGTTTATTGTTGCAGTGCATCATCATCAAAGAAAACAACAACAACCACCTGTCTTTAGCTGTATAATTAAACTGATGGGTCTTTATTCTGTGCTAAATGATATGGTAATATATGGATATGGAGAATAAGAGAAACCATCCTTCTAAACTGTGGAGATGTTTGCAGCACTGTTGAAAACTGCTTTTTAAAATTAGGGTTGTTTTAAAAAAAATCTGTTACTAATAAGATGCTTTTCCTGGTGTAGTTATGCTTCCTTTAGCACTTTTTACCATGCTGGAAATTCATCTTTCCGTAGCTTTGAATAGCCACCTGTTCTGGTATCTTTTTCTGCGTGGTCTTCAGTGATTCATTCCATTTCATTTTTATCACCTTTTTCTTTATCACTCTCAAAAGCCCATTTTTGTTGTCTCTCTCTGAGCCTCTCCAAGCAAAGGCAAGCTCAACGCCAAAGCTGGTCCATATTGTGACCAGATACAAGGCACAAACTTCTTGCCTTCCTTTCTGTCCCACCATGAAGATCCAGCCAGCCCAGCTCCTTTCGCAGGCAGTGGTGGTCCTGTTCTGCACACAACAAAAATCTGCTGCTTCTTTTAAAACCAGCATGACACTGATGTTTCTCCCTGCCAAGCGCTAGCAAATCCCTCAGACTTTGAACGTTGACTTCTTGGTAAAGGAATCAGTCATTGAATCTGTACGTATATAAGTTTCGCTTGGACTATTTGCACACATATACTAGCTCTGGAATGGCTTGGCCAGACCTCCGCGGCCAAATATTCTGCTAGTTGACCACATTTCCTACCAAAACCCAACTCTTAGAGAACATGCCTACTCCTACAGTTACTTTAATTGGAGAACAAATTATAATGTTTTTTCACAGATCACTCTTTCTCCAGAAACTCTTTTGACACAGAAACTTGCATAACTAGTGCTCTTAGATGAGTAATCTGAATCGTGTTTTCTTTTAAAAGGTCAATCCTAAATCCCAAATTTTATCCACTAGACCTGTTAGCGCAGGCAGAAGATTGTGTTGGCCTGCAGGGATGTGTCATATTGAACCTGTCATATAGGACATGGCTCACAAAGAATTTGGGGCATTAGAAATTTAGTCTTTGACAAACTGGTAACTTTCATTATGAATTATATATTTTTGCTCAAGAATCAGTGTGTCCTATTTTTTTTATTATGCCTTTTTCCTATACCCTTATTTAAATATTTTCCTCTGATTAAAGAGGAAAGGTATACCAGATCAGGCAGGGGGCTCTGCACCTTTCCCTGCTCTTGTAGGGATGGAGGATGGGGATGCCCACCTCTCTGAAATCCCTTCTTCCAGAATTCAGCCTTATCGGTTTAGGCTTGTTACCACTTATGCACCTTCCTGTTGTCTCGGACTCTTAAGACGAGAAAAATGTGCCTGTCTACAGAGTGTGCCTTCTGGGTAGAAATACTGCCATGAGGTGGTGGGTTGGTATCTTCATCTTGGCAGTTGTGGGTTTATTATTCTGAGGGCAGTGGTTTGCTTCTGAGCTGAGTTGCTGAAGCAGATGGTCTTTACTGCAAGCTAGTAGAAAGGTGCATTTTCTTGAATGGGCTGATGTGAATGAGTTAATGCCAGGCAGGAGTGTTTCTTTTGTGGATGTTTTGTGGCCGAGGTTTAAATATTTGTTTATAAAGTTGGCAACGTGAATTTTGGGTCTGTTATATCTTATTAGTTCAGGTGCTATAACTGGACAATAAAAGTGTGTGGTTTTGTGTAAAGGAACCAATATATGTTCAATCCTTTCTACACAGGCAGGAGAGGTGGTCTGCAGAAGCCACGCTAGTCACTGCTCTTGTTTAATGAGCATTGCAGTAAACCAGACAGTCTTTTCCACATGAATGTCCAAGCCACAAATTAGCTCCACTAGCCTGCTTAGGTTTCTTTGATCATTGGTCTGAAACTGTTTTACACTGTTATCTCAAATGCTGTCCTGCAAAGTGCTTAATTTTGCAGTGCAGGTCCCCCTCCAGATTACGGTCTGCACCTGATTGCACTGGCAAATCTCTCTTCTACTTTTCTCTAAGACTCTGTTCTGTAGACTTATTTCTAATCATCCATAAATAGACTCATCTGTGTTAGGTCTGTATGTCTGAGTAAGGGAAGCCACATGACAGCACGCCTCACTTGTTGGAGCAACAGCAGATCTGGGGAGAAAACTTGGCTTCATGGGAGTGGATGGAAAAATCTCATTGACTTAAACACATCCAAAATCTCTGACAGCTTCTTCTCCAGACTCAGATTCCTTGTGTGGGACGGGGTGAGCTGCACAGGCTTGGTTTATCCTTCAAAAATATGGCTAGTAATACTCAGTTCTGTAACAGCTCTGGATCCTGGGAGAATAAGAAGCTGAAAAAAGTATTTCATTTATTTTTTCTATTAACATGTGCAGTGCAGTTTGTTTTGCCTTTTCTGGATAGTGGCTTTGGCCATTTTATTTTATCACATATGCATGTTATAGGAAGTTTAGGAATAGGGTATTATGACCAGTTAATTGAGGTTATTATGGACTTAGGCATGTGTTGAAGGCTTTACAGGATTGGTATATACATTTCACTGTAGAGCTGGGCTAAGAGATAGTTTTTTGACAAATAATTTGACAGTTTCAGCTTGGTTTTCTATTTTATTACTTCAGTGAACGAAGTATGTAACTGGCATTTATTGAAGATGATTGAGGGAAACATGAAATTAAAAAAAAAATATTTTCCCCATTATATTTGGTCATTGAAATAATTTCTTTTCCTGATGCTTTTCCTTTTAGGAAAAATAATAATGAAAATGTTCCCACTAGAAACTGGAATCTTTCAAAATTGACTCTCTATAGCTTTGAGAAATCCCAAGGATTTCATCAGCGCACAACTGATGATACAAAAACCTAAATGAGTGAAAACTAAAATCAGGGCTGTGAAACAATTAGTAGAGCGTTACAAGTAAAAGCGTATGTATTTTTTTTTTTCCAAGAGGGCTACGATTTTGACTATCTTTTTTAGTAGTTTTATTTAAAATATCTTTGCAGATTGTGAGCATGCATAGATATGATTCGCATTACGTTGCCTATTTCCCCAGGCTGCAGGACAAGTATTGGTCCCAAGGGGCTATCTTCCCCATCTCTCCACCTTAATTCAAGACCACCTGTACCTGTCATATCTGACGGACACTTGTCTGATCTATTCTTTAAGACCTCCAATGACAGACCCTCCATCCTGCCCAGGCAATCTATTCTAGTGCTTCGCTAGCCTCATTGTTCAGTAATTTTCCCTAATGTTTAACCTTAATCTTTCTTGCTGCAATTTAATCCCATTACTGCTTCTCCTATCTGCCATGGGCATGGAAAATAGATTCCTCCCTTCTTCTTTGCAGCAGCCTTTTATGTGTTTGAAGGCTGCTCTCCTATGCCCTGTCTGACTTGTCTTCTTAAAGCTAAGCCACCCCAGTTTGTTCATTTCCTCAGAGGTCCTCATGGTCTCTAGCCCTGCAATGACTCTTCAGATGGCATACGGGTGGTTTGCATCTTTCTCCAAATACATTTCTCAAGTTTCTGTGCTGTATTTTATGTAGCTGAGGAAGCCTTGATGCTACAAATTCCTGTGGAATGGGAGAGTATTAAAGTCAGTGGGATGAGTGGGTAAAAAGCCACACCTTTGTGCATGTCTGCGGACAGGTGCCCCCATCACCGGAGATGTCACGTACCGCTCACTCATGCCAGTTGCTCCTTGCGTAGAGCAGAGAGGGTATGTTTTGCATTTTGCTCCTTTGCAAAATAGGTTTTAGCTCCGGGGCCTTCTGCAGCAGCTGTCACAGGGCAGCCAGAGATGGTCTGCGCCTCCCTGCTCCCATTGCTTCCTACCCTCTGCACACGTACCTGCCTCGTGCCATGCTGCGGCGTTATTTTCTGCCCTCTTCTACAGCCTGGGCATATGGACCTGAAGTAGAAACTTACGGGTATATGCAAATGTTTTAATGATGCTATTTGCATATCTGGAAGTGATTTACAAAACGCTGCACATGGAGCTGCTTAAAACTTGGCACCAATAGTTTGTAGAGGATCATGGCTCAACACAACAGAAACTGAATATTCAGCTGGTTTTTGCCAGCTCTCACAGAGAAGCAGCGCAGTTTTGGCGACTGCTGAAGCGAGTCTGTCAATGAAGGAAGACACTTGAGTCCTTACATGAGTTTCAGCCCTGCCCAAGGGGAAAACACCCCGCGATGTACTGCCTTTCTCTGCTTTCTTCCCACTTCGGGATGAGCAGCCAACTGCAGTTGGTCCTGGCGGTGGGAAATGCTCTCCTGCAAACCCTCAGGAGTGCAGGCAGGCAGGGGGGTCTTGGGGGTCGAAGCAGCCCAGGAACTGTTTTATGCCGAAATCTATACTGTTCTTACAGATTTTTATTTATTTATTTTCCCCTCCTGGGATATGCATTTATATGACTTGGAGACGTACTGCATTTAAATATCTGAGTTTGGATTCTTTTCAGAAACAGGCAGCATTTTACATTGATCTGTATAATTCAGTTTGAGGTGGACCCTCTTTTCAGAGCCCCTGTGTTGGGAACCAAATTCACCTTTCCCATACCTATTTGTAAGAGCTGATAGTGTCAAAACTGTCACACATGCACTCCCTGTGGAAGTGGTGTGTGAGGTGGGGAGCTGTGCTGGCACAAATGAGCAGCACCTAATCCTGCAGCATCACTTACCTATTTCTTTCAAAAATTCATTAGTATAGGACAATCTCAAAAGGAAAGGTGGGGAGGCCAGATTGCACAGGTTTGTGTTCACCTTTAGATTTGCCAGCTCTGTTTCCTATATTTTCCTTTACTTTGGCTTGAAGTTAGTGCTAATAAGAGTGAGGGCATTGGTACTTTCGGAGATTGCATAGAAAATATGTTGCTGTAGTCAAAAGAAAATCTGCTCTCAAACCCCTGAATGCAAGTGCGTGATAGGTGAATATCAAATTAATTTAGCAGGAGCTGAGTTCAAGCACACAAAAAAATTGTAGTTTTTTGTGTATGAGAAGCTCCTTGCAGAAGAACACCTTGAAGGTGAAGGGTTTCCATAAGTCTAGGTGGAGACTGGACAAGTTCTTGGAAGAGGAATCCACGGGGTGCTATTAAACAGAAAGAAATCACACATGACTAAGAAAAAAACCAGAGCTAAGTATGAAGGGGAGGAAGTTTTATATAAGCTTGACCTGTCGCTACACTCCTGTCCAGGCACCTGCTTGTGTCTGGTGGTGGAGGCAGGGCCCAGGGTGAGAAGGACCTTTGCCCAGTACAGCCATTCTTACGACTGCTTGACTTTCTTGCCGTCAGATGGAAAGTTTTGTGCCATCTTACAGGAAAAGGAAGGAGAAATACAGCATCATTCTGAATAGCATATTTAGACACTCGGAGGGTAAGTGAACCCTGTATGCCCATGATAAAAATATCCCTTTCCCAAATGCCCTTTGTTGTGTGAGTGCAAGGGTGTAGCTGAGGGGCGCTGCATATTAAATCACGGGTTTCTCGCCTACTTATGTCAAGAAACAAGTGGTTACAGCAGATGAGGGAAGTGCAAGGAAACAGCAAGACAGGGTATCTTGCAGTGCACCAGCTTCTGAGCCATTGCCAAGCACTTTGTTGGCTTTGCAAGAAAAAAAAAAAAACCTAAAAAGCATTTTAAAGGGAGAGAACCCAATTCAGGGCTGGATTCCTCCAGCTGCTAAAGGCTGCTTTTCACAGAAATATTTACCTGTTTCACCCTTATATGGTGGGATACTAAAGGCAGAATATTTTCTCTAAAAGGAAACGAGAATGTCCTGTTGTAAAAGACAAAATTATTCCCTAGATTGTCCTCGCTCCAGACAACACACAGCTAACATACTGCTTACAGCACGTTTTGTTGCCATTCTGCTAACATTGCATGTACTTTATATTTTCTTTGCAATTGTATAAATAGCATATAGGAAGAGGGAGGCTATTTAGGGAAAATACTAATTAAAATGAACAATAGAAAACAGGAGATCTTATGTTTCTAAAATTAGAGGCTGGTTATTCAGTAATAAATAGCCCTGTCATTATTAGTTTGCAGTCCCTCCTTTCTTTTGCCTGACACACACAATACCACTGTTATTTGTGGTTTGCCTGTCTAAACATGGTTTCTTTCCAATGCTCTACATTGTTTGCTAGCCCCTCTTACAACAGTTCCCCAGTTCTGGGCTTATCTGGCAAAAGAAAATAAGGAGAAATATTCTTTCTAAAGAAAATGAATTTGACGAAGGAATAAAACGAACATTAACAAAGGTGCTTTCATGTGCTTCCTGCTAGATATTGCTTATTGGCCTCTGGTCATTTCAGAAACCTGGGAACACGGACCACGGTTTTATTTCCTAATAATTAGTAAGTGTTTTGATGGGTTTGATGGCTTTGTTAAAAACGTGCTTGCTTAACTTAAAGGGAAAGTTTGATTTATGTTTCGGAGTACAGTGAGTAATTGCTACGTGCAGGCATGGCTGTGTTTGGGGCGGTGCTTGTGAGAAAGACGACAAGGTTTGTCCCTGCATGAGTAAGGACCTCGATTTTGTGTGACTGTAGCAAGTCTCCATGCCAGGCTAATGAGCAGCTTCAGGAATTTTATATCCCAAGCAAAAGCATGGAGATGGGTTAAATTTATTGTCCCTTAGTGTACATAAAGGATAACAATTTTTGGCTGATAATGGGTCCATGCTGAATCCCTGTCAACAAGGGTTGACAGAGAAATCTCCGTTTGTGGGTGCAGTTAGTGCGGTTATGGATTACCTGAGCTTCACCCTTCAGGGAAGATCAGCTTTTCCTGGAGGACCCACCACCACATGGTCCACAAACTTGCCCTTCTGCTGGGCTTTTAAGTACTCAGGAATGAGTCCTACCCATGCCGGACCAATCTTTCCTTGTTACTCAGTGGTGAGAATGTGGTGTTCATCACCAGATTGTGTTTTGGATCTGTTTGAAAGACACTGGACTAAATGAAGTCACCTTGTGCTGTCATTGCTTCATTTCTATTGTTGTCTGGAAAAAAAACAACCTCTATGAAAGGTGAAAAGGGGATGTAGAAGGTGTAGGAATCTGTGTTGGCTCAAGGGACAGCAATAGGGGAAACAGAGAAAGGAAGAGAACAAAATTCCCGGGGAAAAAAATAAATACAAAGGAGGAGCAGGAAAGAAAAAAGCATGAGCAGCCATAAAAATCCAGTGCTGTCAGCTGAAAATTGGGGCGATTCTGTCATATTAATGACAGGAAACCATACCTCTATTGGCTTTCACTGACAGAGCTGCAAGCAGCTGCTGTGGAAGGAAGGTGACTCGAGCATGAGTGAAAATATCTAAGACATTGTGCACTTATTTTGTAGAGAAAGAATTTAGTGAGGATTCGTCTGTCATTATCATATCCTCTGTTGAACATGTTGCCCTTGGCAATGGGTACTCAGTAACTAATTTAGCTTTTTTGTTGTTCAGTAACGAGATTTTCGTGCTTAGTTCACCTAGTAGCTGTGATTTTCAAAAGCAAAGAACAAACAAATCCTTGAATTATGAAATAGAATTTATGAAACACATATTTTGATTCCTGATGCTGCCCGTCTCCTGGCATTTAATATATCAGTTGCAAGTAGATTGCTTGCTAATTGCTTTACTGGATCTCCTGTTTTCAGTCATAACTACATATTAAGGGGAGGTGGTGATGGTAGTCAGAGTTTTCTGTTTTACTAAATGAGTCGAAACTGAGTGAAACTTTCACAAACCCAAAGCATACAGGTAGGGAAGTATCAGGAGACATTGGTGCCCACTTGATTCTCAGCATGGGGCCAGGCTGTTGACTGCTGTATGTCAAGGTGCCAAGTGCAGGTGTGTAGCAGTTGAGAAAAAGGGAAACCCATAACTTTCTGCAAAATAACATATGGCTGGGACACTTGAAGCAGGAACACTAAAATAAATTTCTCTCTTAAAAAAAAAAAAAAAAGTGGTAGGAGATTTGACTGTCTGCACGAATTCTTTCTAAAGACTTGTGTGAAAGACACTGCGTAGTAGTTTATGTGGGGTTTAATGTCTTTAAGTTGAGGGAGAAGAGGTGGCTTGACCCTGCTGAGATTCAATCCTGTGGCTCCTGGCAGCCTAGGCGGTCCCAACCCAGCATTTAGGTCATTCAGCCATTCCTTGCTTTGCATTTATCACTTCACCAGTGCAATATTGTATAATAAAATGGAGAAGTTAAGACACTGTGCGCAGTAGACATCAGCCCATATTTAAAGCCCTAAGTGAATGAGCAGTAAAATCTTCTAGGATTGTAAAACCCAGACAGCTTTCACTAAACCTGTCTGTGGTGACTCAAAGGGTGAACTTGAAACAAGCAGTGCACGGTGTGATACTGAACCTTTCGTGATCACATGCTAAGTTTTGTAGACTTTAAAAACTCCACAGCAGTTTAGAAAAGCGGCACCAGTCTGAGATAAGAGTTTCTGGGAACAGATTCATCTCCCTTCACAGCACTGATTTCCAAATCTGTGCTGATGAGAAGCTGTTGCATTAGGGGGAAAATACTGATTTTGCATGAGTTTAGCTTAATTCTGTCTTGGTACAAGTGTCGATCTTTGACTTACTATAGTGCACTGATGAAGACGACTTTACCTTTTGCTTTCAGTAGGACTCTAGGGTGGCCCCTTTCATAGTTTGTCCACTTAGATTATAGACTCCGCGGGACAATGGCTGTTTCACATCAGCATCTGGAGTCCCTTTCTGCTAGACATTGTACAGATCTCGGGGGAAACCTCCTTTAGCGGCTGACTCTGGGGTGCTGAGCAATCCTGACCTCAACAGTGTTGGCTGAATGAGTGGGTAGACAGAACTAGCTGTCCCGTCCCACTTCGGCAGGAGCGGTGGCATGTCTCTGGGCAGTGGGTAGCACTGTCCCCTCCCTCTGCGTGGTCACAGACAGCCCTGCAGAGAGAGGCGAGGCAGAGGGCAGGCTCTGATGTTATGGAGGACTGTCCTTTACCACCTCTGCAACTTGCCTTATTCACTGTGTTAAGTCCTTCAGAGGCTTTTGCTGCCTTCCCTTCCTCTTCCCGCTCGTTCTTTGTTCACTTCAGCTTCATTCCTCCTCCCTTCCCAGCTAATTTTAAAAAATATAAGACATTAAAGTTATTTGGGAGGTGTGGTGGTTTTCAGAGTTAAACACCACTGAAAAAGAAGTACTTTCCCTTCATTTAGTATTTTTAAAGAAGTAATAAGTAACACAGCAGGATACGATTGTAATAATATGAACAACTCTGAGGTATCTGAAGCTTTATTCTTTTCCCTCCTGCCTCTCCTGATCACTGTAAGTCATGCATGAGCTATTACTTTTACTGTACGTAATTTCTAGTATCCTTTGAGATCCAATCACTCCTCTGATAAAGTGATTTTCTGACTTTCAGCCATGCTTACATAGCTGTTTGTGTATGTGTGGATGTAATTTATCTGTTTATTATAATTCTAATAATGAAAAGAAAGTGAAATGCTATTATAAAGCTCAGCATGGTAATCAGTTTGTTGTTATTGCTGGTCATGACAATCATTTTAAAGTCCCCATTTTGCTAACGGCACACCTTAATTTTTTCCAAGTTGGATGGGATTTCGCCATGACTTTAATGAAGATATGTGATGGTAGAACAGAAAAACTAGGCCATAGTTGAACAAAGTACTTGAGCGTGTGAATAACTTCACTCACGTGAGTAGATCTACAAATTTTAAGTGGACAATTCCCACTTACCAATTTAAGCATGTATGTTAGTTCTTATGCTGGGGATTGGGACCTTTATGCTGCCTTATAAAATCTAAGACTTGTGGGATCTTTGTAAATAAGGTGATTGTAACTTGTGTCAATGAAAAATAAACTTATATCTAGAGTAGCTTTCAAAAATTAGAAAAGATGTTTTATTTTTAAATCATGCATCCATACAAAAGCAAATTAAACAACAGAGCAATACACAGTCAAAGGATAATGGATATGTGGCTGTTTGTAGCAAATACTTCCAAGAGAACCATCATAAAATTGGTTTTGTAACTTGCACAGTAAAAGCAGTGGGAACAATTCCTCAGTCAGTGGGCAAACAGGTTTTCTAACATTGATGGATACAAGCTAGGAAAAGTATTGAATTTTTTTTCTAATTAGCCTTTTTTTTCCTACAGAATTGCCTCTTAATAATTTCCCTTCATGTCCAGTGCATAAAGGTATCTGTGTATATGAATTTAATTTATATGCCAATGATGTTTTATACATTGTCTTGTCTGCATCTCATTACTGTCATTAATAAGCACTCCAATACATCTCGTTACAAGGTTAATTAGGACAAATCTAAAATACGTCCCCTTTTATATTGTAAATATGATGTCTCCTGGCAGCACATTCCTGGTGGATGGACACAAAAGTTACGGTGTCTTATTAAAGGTTTCTATATGGTATCATAGCTGCATTCAGTGACTACATTATGCTGTAAATACAGCTGTATGGAAAATTGGCTGCATACAACATAATCTAGATGAAACATGCATTTTCCTAGTATTGGATGAAATATGATTGTGTACAGCAGCTCAGGTTTTTGTTTGGGGTTTTTTTTTTTTGCCATACTTGTGGGCCAGAGTCATTTATACTATATGTGCTGGTCTTTTTGCTAGCAGCTAATTTCTGATTTTGAATGCATATGTTTTAAAAAGTCCATTCCTTCACGAGACTCAGCTGTACCCAGTAATGGCCAATAAAAAGAAGCAGTTTGGAAGTAAAAAGTGTTTTCTCTGGGCAACGGATAAGAGCCTTGGTGCTTTCATATCAAAATGCATCTCATGTCAACCTCTGTCATCTAAGATAACGCAAAATAACAAGTGTGTGGGTCACATATACGCCTTTACTCCACAGGACCAAGGGTTAAAACTCAGGGAAAGTGGGACTTTCACTGAAACGTGCTCTCCTGTAGATGTGGCTTACACTGCCATACCCTCCTGTCACACAGAGCAAAAGTGCAGATGAAGTCTTTGCAACATGGTTGGAGAACAGGGGCCGTAGGTAAGAGGGATCTCCAGGCACTGCATCCCTATCCACTTTTTTTTTTCTCCTGGGATGATTGTGGAGTCTCTGTGATGACTTACTGAACTTGGAAGGCATGTGAAGCCTCCCAGGCCTCGGTGGCTTTTACCTGAAGTCTCAGTTCTGTAACGCACAGGCATGAAGAGGATGCGCTGCTGCACAGACCAGTCTGATAAGCGCAGAGTAGCTTGCATTTGCTTGCTACCTAAGAGGTATGCTTTAGAGCAGGATGCACTGGAATTTTACCTGGATAGACATAGGACTGGTAGTGTGCAGATGTTAGCTGTTATTTTCCAGATTACATATTCACACAGCTGGGCTGGGAACTCTACCAGGGAGATCTGACTTCCCCCGTGCCATGAGCTTTCTGGATGCTTCACCCGAGAAGCACAATTTGCCTCGCAAGTTTTGGGACTTGAGTTTGTCCATTGACTATGTTGAGTGTGAAGGGTTAAAAGCTTCCATAGCATCTATGAGTTGTGTTTGTGATGATCCTTATGGGGAGATTTATGTCCTATACTAAGGATGAAACTAATTCCTCTCCAAAGATCTGTGCCAAGACTAATACACCAACTAAGTCCCTCCAAAAGAGGGCTGTCCTGGTCTTTGTTTTCTCTTTGCAGAGTTGAATTTCAGTCTTTCTGTACCCCTCAGTCAGGAGATCACCCTGCAACAAATTCCTGATTATAAGCAGCACTGAACTGGAGACAGGATCAGGAATCCTAAAGCAAGGGCTTTAGGCAATGGCCTACAACTCTGTAGCTCCAGCCTTTCCTGTGAGTTTGATGCCTGGATGTTGGAACACTGTGACTTAAGCTTATCTCAAGTTCAGTCAGAATTTTATTTACTCCACAATCTACTTGGAAAAAAAAAGAAAAAATAGACTCCCATAATGCTGTTGCTATGGGAGGCACATAAATACTATTCATGTTCCCAGTTCAAGAAGGATGCAACAGTACAAAACACCGGACAAGAAAGTGAGTGTGTATTACAGAAAATGGTAAATTCCAGCTATTCATTAGCACAGTAAGTCCAACCATTTTCCCCTGACATAGACTGTAAAGTTTCACATCCCCAAGCATCAGCTAAGTAGCTTAGGAAGGCTGCGTAGCTTAGCCCCAGTTTAATTGATACAGTATTGTTACTTCAAACAAGCCATATTAGTGGCGTGTTATCTCTACTGTTGTGTTTGTTCCAGACCCTAGGCAACAATTAATTTTGTCATGCCACCAAATATTTCATTTGATTTCTAGTATACCATTGCCATAACAACTTGGATAAATATATCCTAATAAAATCCATAGATTAGTTTTTTTAAAAGGCAGCTAGTTAATAAGAATTTAAAAAAAAAAAAAAGAAAAAAAAACAACCACCAAACAAAACTACAAAACAAAAAAAAACCCCACAACCCCACCGCTCTGTATTCTGAGGCTGTTCAGTGGATCCATATATGTCATGACTGGAAAGACAGAAACCAGTAGGTCAATGTCAGTGAACGCTGCACTGTTCGTGTATGGTTTCAGCGACCAGTTTTGCAATGTAAAGCTGCATGGTGCAACCAAAACCCAAGCTCACGAAGTATTGAAGGGGGCTTCACGTGTCAGGACCTGCTCTGGTCCTGGTGTAGGTTGGACCTAAATACAGTGTTCCGCATTAGTGATACTGACTGATGTGTAGATGATCAGCTAAATAACTTTCTTAATTATATTTGTTTGTCTAAAGAGCCAAAGTAAACTTATATAATTCTTATAGGAAATATCATAGGCTTTTGTGTTAGAAACAGCCTGCAAGTAGCACTCTGTATTGCTAATGTTAAGTAAATGTTTTAACAGAGTAAACTCTAACAATTGTTATCATGCTTGAAACCTCTGTAGCTTGGCAAGAGCAAAACAAATAATGGGTATCAGAGATCTCATCCTGTGGAAAGTATGCCTCAAACCAAACCCCCAAACATGTGCTTTTATCTCCTGAAATCATCCAATGTACACATGCATCTGTCAGCTCTGTCCGGTGCTTAGGCACTCCATAATATATTGAGAATAGCTTACTTATTGTTTAAATTTACACTTGCTCTGCAAGTGTCTGGAAAAATAAAGTTTGACTTTACTAATGTCCTGTATGAGTACTGATGAAACAGGATCCGTATCAGCCACTTTACAAACACTTTTCAACTAATACCTTTATGCACTACAAAGTCATTTGTTCCTATTACTCTAAGAAAAAGCATTTTCTATGCATTAAAAATCCACCATCATACAGGTATGTTCAAAATCTTATACCTGATTTTTGGCGTACTAAATTCTTCAGAACGTGTTATGGATACTAACGTACTTGTAGTTCTGTCTCCCAAAAGCCTTGCATCTTTTTTTTTTTTTTTCTGAATGGCCAGAATTTCCAAAAAAGTTAATACAAGCATCAAATAGCCACCGTGACACACAAACATTTTTAAAAGGCTTGGAAAAATCACCCCTAGTCCATGTGTCTGTACATGTGTACTGATGTTCTTAGTCAATTTTCAGGAAGAAAAGATTTGGGGGGGGGGAAGCAAACCCCAAACTATCTTCCCTATATTTTGAGATACCTTAAGATCAGACAAGGCTGTTGGGTTCGAGGCTGAGTGCGCTGTGATTCTGACCCAGGAGACACTTGTGTCCCCATGCCCTGTAGAGGTTACATGTGCCACTGGCAACAGTGATGGAAATGCCACTTTCACTCCCACCCCACTGTGTGTGTGACACGGTGGTGGTCCCTGAGGAAGGAAGTCCCTTATTTCTACCTCCTCTTTCCCTCTGTACAGCTGAGCTAGTGCTGCTGCAACAAGTGAAGCACTGACACAGTTTTCCTAATAACCTCTGTAGTGGCCCAACGCATACACTTGCATTTCCATCCTCCATTGCTGGCTCAAGAGCACTGCAGATACTCCTTAAATCTCAAGAAATGTTGCAAGATTCCAGTTCAGTCCTTAATAATAGAGCTTTTAAATGTCTCCTGAGTCAGGAGGGCAAGGATGCATCCATTCGCTCTTTCTGTTCTCCCATACCCTGAACAGACTGGGTAACAGACAGAGCACAAACATCTCCAGAAGGTATGGAGATGTTAAAGGATTTATTTTCTGGGTCTTCTGTGCAGTTTCTTTCACCGTCTTTGGATAGTAGTTCTCTTCTTGTTTGGCGTATGCGCAGCAAGTCCAGGGTTGCTCCCTGGACAAGTTTTGAAAAACAAAGAGAAATTCTGTTGTTGTCTTTCATGTCTGCAATGGTTGGTTTGGGGAAAATATGGGAATATTCATTTTCCTAGGAAGCAGACATATTGTTAGTACTTACCCAGTGAAAGCAGCAATCAAAGTGTCGTCTAACTTTAGGGCTTTTCAGACATTGAAACGAGGAATCATCTCCATAAGAATAATTCATAGAGCTTCTACTATGTGTGAAGATAACAAAACATATTTTAATAACCCTAACACACTGGCTGCAAAGCCCGTAAGTCTTTCTTTCATATAGTTATGAATTCCTTCCTAAAATTCCCATTACCCTAAAATGTATCTGAAGACATGGAGATAACTTAGCAAGCATGGCTCTGTCCTAGCACTCCTCTCTGACTGCTATAAAATTGAACTATTCAAATGTGCTTCAAAAGCTGAAACAAAATGAAAAGGAAGCTAGATTTGTCTCAGAGGCACCCATTTCTAATAGCTGAAGTGTTTGAAGTCCAGAGGGTTTCCAATGAATATGAACCAAGGAACTCAGCCGCGTTCTCCGAGCGCCTGTTCCCTAGGCGGATGCGACATCTTTTGTATGAACGAAGGATTCTTCTCTCATCAAAGTGAAACTTTGAGATGAATTGTTGGATGTTTCTAAATTCTCCTTGTTGTCTTACCTGTAGCCAATGACACGGTCACTTCTGTGTTTCTTAAAGTAGCTTTAAGGCATTTTGGTCTCTCTTCAGACCAGTGAAGGTTACTTCACCATGAAGAGCTGTGTAACAGGCGGCTGCAATGCTGTGGGCTCTATTTCATTCTTGTTTATTGCTCTAAGGGCATCAGTCTTCATTGGCACAGGGGAAATCTGTGGGCTAGAGCATATGGGACCTTTCTAGTAAAATGGTAACTTTGTTAAACTCAACCTGTTGCTTTTAGAAGTCTTGCTGTTGGAAGGGAGCAGCATGCCTTGTGCCTGGGGCGAGGTAGAGTGTACTTTCCCTTTGTCACCAGATAGCATCTCATTCTGCCTCTAGATTGCTACCCAAACAAAAACAAGCCTTGAATGCCTAATCAGTGATGGTGTTTTGATTTTTCTCTCAGCCATAAGTACCACCAGGCAATCAGCAAGGGGGAAAGAAAAAAAAAAAACAGAGAAAAGCATGTTCTCTCAGTCTATTTTTAAATATAAGTAATTGGCATTTTCCCTTCTGCTAACATAAGTTCCAGGTAAGCACAGCTCAAATTGACCTCATCACACAACGCTCCAGGGAGGAGAGGATGAAAAAAAAAAAGGGCCAAGCAGCTGTGATTTGTACCTGTGAACCAGGAGAAAGCAGAGCTCAGCACCCTGCCTGCCCTGGCGCGTATTGGGAATGCCTCAGCCCCGCTGCCACCTCAAACCCTTCGTCTGTTCTGGCCTGCCCGGTGAGAGTGGCCGGGCCACGCTTCAGCAGAGGGACCAGGTACACCTCCCGGCTGTGTGCCACCAGGCAAAACATCCCTCTGCAGCTCATGACCCCGAGGTAGCGCTGCCTCCCTCCCCCGGGTGCCTTGCTGGGCTCTCGTTACTGCCCCCAGTTTCTGAACAAACCTTGCATCCGGGATGAGGCCTTCACCACTGCCTCAAGAAAGCGAGTTGGCAGAAAGCAAACCCCTTTACTGCAGTTCTGCAGACTGCCAAAGCTCTGGGATGCCTTGTTTACTTTGGTGGCAGATGCTTGATGCTCTACCTGAGTCCCCAAGACACTGCCCACAGTAAGAGAGGTGAAAATACCCCTGGTGATGTGGGATCTAGGAAGTGAGACAGTGGTTTGCTAGCAAATCTTTAGAAAACAAGTTCTTGAAAAAGCTGGAGGGTGGGAGAGAAGAAAACTGAAGCAGTGCAGGCTTTTTCCACTGAAGGTTTGATTTCCATCTCAGTCCCACTGTTGTGGAAACCAGGACCGTGGTCCCACTGCCTCACACTTACTCAAAGTGGAGGGATTTGTTACGTGTATTTAAAATTGGCAGAGCAGCATATTGCTGTTAGGATGAGCGTGGTGCTTTTGAAGTCAAAGGTGACCACATGTGCTGCAGAGCAGGTGAGAAGAGATTTTATCCAGTCAGAAAAATGCTACATTTTTCTTTAGAAAATAAGTCAAGTAGGTTCACTTTGCTCCAGTAAAAAGAAAACTTTATCACTGATGTTTCTGCCAAATCCTTCAAACTGACTTTATTTAGATACTGGGAGACTGACCCTGATCCTCCCAGTTTCCAATGCAAACTGGAGGCAGCTCCTAAGCTGCTGTAGCACTGGTAGAAGTGGGAATGCAGTCAAACTGCTGCAGAAGTAGGTTTTTCTTGTCATTCTCAGATGTACACTTCTGTTACTGAGGTTTCTTATCAGAAAAAGCACAACAGAACTAAAGTGTACAAAAACGAGAGCTCCCACCAAATGTCAGTCACTGCTGATAACATGAGTTCAGTAGCAAAAACAAGATATTATAGCTTGTTTATCTTCTCGTTGCATTGTAACTGTCCCTTCTGAAACACAGAGATCGAAGAGCTCGAGCAAGACAGGCTCTGCCAGCAGCTACCGTGTAAAACACACGAGTGGGGTGGGTTTGTGCTTAAGGGAAACGTGTGTACCCAGAAGTGCAGGAGAGGTGGCAGCAGCCCATTCAGGAAGAATCAGAATTAATGGTATTGTCTGTCGATCCTTCCAAACACAAGTGTCTTTATCTGGGGGACTCTGTTCTCTGCCCCTTTGATGGGGCCAAATGAATATTTTGTGCCTAGTTGCATCATAAGGCAGTTTCTACTTTGAGCATTTTGAAACCAATTTTTTGTTTAAATCTGTTTGCAAAAGCAACCCTCATCCAAAGGCTGGGCTGGAGGGAGCTGTGCTGTTTGCCTTTGATGCATGACCAGAGGTGGGAAGAGTACCATATTTGGGTTAATCTGCGAGTTGCATCCAGTAATGGACTCGAGTACTTACGTGTAATGGAAGCACGAGTTTAAAGCATTATAACCCTGAAAATCCTACTCACCTTCTGCCTAATGCAAGAGGCATAGAAAGCTGGTGGCTGTGAAGAGCAAGTTTTGCCCCTGCAGATGCCAAGAGCTGACTTAGCCTTGACGGTACTAACCATTTCCATGCGTGCTCCCAGGGTGAATGCCACAAGGACGGCAGGTCAGGCACTGTCGGTGGCACAGTTAGAAAAGTCTCTCCTTGCTAGGTATAGTTTGGAATCGCACTTGGTTTATTATCGTACCTGTAAGCATTTGTTTGCAAATCATTTTATAGAGTCAGCGCTTCAGTTTGCAGGAGAACGGAGCCGTGAGTCATGCCACAAGCTGGCACTGGCAATACCCTCTCTGTTAATGAGCTACACCCAGGAAACATCTCCTTCGCCTGGGGGAACTGCACCCCAATCATCCTCCCCCGAAGCTTGTCAGATCCTTGGCATGGTGGCTGGCGAGTGTTGAGGGAGGTGGGACACATGGGACAGGTCACACTTGAGCAGTGATGGGACGTACTTCCCGGCCCTCATCTCCAGTGCAGCGAGGCAACACCAGCATCTCTTCACCTCGTCTCGCATTTTTAGGGAAAAAACACATGCTGCTCCATCCTCAGGAGGAACTGGTGTACCTTCAAGTGAAGGTCTGGGGGGGGAGTGCTGCTGGTGCCCCAAGTGAGGTGCTTGGTCTATGTCCCTGGAGCAGTTTTTGGGGGGATGGCAGTGATGAGCAGCAGCTCTGGCTGCTGCCCCCTCATTGGAGGCTCATCACGTTATCATGTGCATATGAACAACAGAAGACGTTCCTGGGTCTTTGCTCCCTTTTTGTGCTCATATTGCAGGTTGGCTCATAATGCTCTTAAAACACAGTAAGGGTCATAATGTTCTTAAAAAATCACTTTTCGAGGAAAAAAACGTGCTTTCCTGTGAATTGACTGAATGTACATATGTAGCAGATATGTTAATATCAGGGCCATCTTTTCCCCACCCAGTGAATTACAATGCTAAGATAAGTACTGTTACCTTTTAAGGCAAATGTTTTTGTGTACTAGTATCTTATCAGACATTATACCAGAGAAAAAAGTTCCTTTTTTGAGGCTGGCAATATAAAGCCTTATATATGTGTCTGTCTTGAGTGTTGCTTAAGAACAGTGAAAGAATGAAGGCATTTGAAGACTATTAACACCAAATGAGCTCAGCAATTGATTTTATTTCACTTAGTGTTTTAAAATAGGTTGTATGTTTTCTTCGCCGCCCCCCACCACCACCACCCCCATTTAATGTTCATGAAACAAGTTTGCAAGTGGTTTGGTTTGCATCCTAAGAAAGTAAATACACTCAGGATGTCGTTCTGCGACAGTTGTGCTATTTTCTTTAACTGATCAAGCTGGGTTTGATGAGGGCGGGTTCCTAATGTTAACTGAAACAGCACTTCGGCTACATCAGTGAGCAAAATCCCACACTTGTCACTCAGAGAAGCAGCCTGGAAAATGCAGGATATTTTGTCTTACATCAGTTTTAGCAACCCCCACTCGCAAGTGGAAGTTGCATATAGGCATGGTGTTTGGGGACTCGTGGGCTAAGTGGGTCCTACAGTATGAAAAGGTAAATCTACTGTATTTTAATTGGGAAAACAATAATTAGCGTTAGAGTTATACAGGTACCTGCCAGCTTAGGTTATGCTTCTGCTGACATTTTTATAAAACATTTTAGAGGCATGTTTCTATGAGCACTGATAACGTTTTTTGTACATGTGAATTAGACATATGGGTTAATACCATTATCACAAAGTACTTGTGAAAATCTATAGAAAGGAAACTGAACTGAATATGGGCAAGCAATATTGCTAGTAGCATTTAAATTTATGTGGCAAATTTACTAACATGATGTTAAAAAAATACACAGTATCTAATTAGAGAAGAAAATCCTTCACTTCACATGCATTTTATTTTATATAGCAAGGACAGTCATTCCTCCTGTGAAGTTTATGTTGGTTGAAAGCATAAATTTTGCTGATATATATACAGGTTTCTGTTCCCAGTGGTGAACACTGTTACATTTAGAAAATTGACAAAATCAATGGCAATAAACCAAAGATCAATTTAAATTTCACATTTAGCTACTTGTTTTAGAGTCTCTCTGAAATTTACAATCACTAACGTGTTTTATGTTTAGAAGAAATAGATGAATACAGCTGCTGTCCATTTGTAGCAATTGTTTCCTGAATCTGTGAACTGAGGGTATGTGTGTATATAAATACATACATAAAATTACACATACGATATAGTGGACGTAACACTGTTCTTCTGCCATACCGTTCTCTGCTCTCTGCAGGTTGTTTTCGTATCTGTTGAAAGTATTAGAGAATGGCCACTAATACATGTTATAAAAGTAATGAATAGTAATAGTTTTAGATACCTAAGCTTTCTAAGTTGCTAATTTACTATCCCATTCCACAATAGCTGTCACCATAAAATCAGGTCACTATAGAGGTAAGAATCTATAAATATAGTGCCTCTGTCATATCCCATCATCTCCAAAAGGATCATGCTCTCTGTCTGTTTAAAGAGGTTTACATATTCCTTATGATACATGTATGATAAATTAAGCACTCTTTTCTAGGCCCCTTTAAATGGAAGGAATTGAAAACACAATAATGATATAATTAATTACAGTCTTATTCTTGTAGAAAAATTACACCTTTTTCGATTAGTGTGAATTATAAGTGTCAAATCAGTAATAAAATCCTGATCAATAAAACAATAATAACGATGTTGTTAAAAGCGGACCTAGAAAGGTGTTCATGGCAACGTATTTTAGGGGTTAGAAACCCTTTTAAAATAAACGGATTTCATCTTTACACTATGTCATCTAAATCATTACAATGTTTGTGTATACAATTATCATCAGACGATAAATCGCAGCTATTGAATGGATTAAGCTTGAACTTTTTGACCTCATAAATCTGAGTTTGTCATAGCTTTAGCAAATGCTTGTGTAACAATCAGTTGATTACATGGCAGAGCAGATGTATGTATGTTAACTGGAAAATATGAAAGGACAGGGTAATTCAAAGTTCATTGGAAGAAGTTTATAAATGTTTGACAATATCATGTTAACACATTCTCAATATACCTTTCTAGTTATAAGTTGGTATCAGTTTCTATTCTATTTTTCCTCCTATTTTAATGTGAGATTTAAATTTCATAGAAAAAAAAGATAAAACTAAAAAGGAAAATCTTAAATTGATTGACAGAGAATTTAATGGAACACAAGGAGTAAAGTATTTTGGTAGGATCTAGTGAACCATTTTCTCAAGAAATCATTACACATGAACAAAATAGCAACCACAAGAAAATAGCATCTTGGAAAAAGAAGAAACACATTCTTGAAGTGGAAAGATGGCATGAAAAAGAATGAGCCATTTAGGAAAAGAGGAGCTATGGATTTCTGCAGGATCATTTTAATCTAAGGATCAGATCCCACAGGCAGGGATTAGTGATCTGTGTGATGTTCATCCGGAATAGGTGTGGACAGAAAGTTAGAGAAGACCAGGACTGTATCTCCAAATTTTTTCCCTTCGTGTTGGGAAGACCAGTCTTTTTTTCAGTGGGTACCGATAACCAAGAGAAGAGTATAGATAAAAATAATTAATATTACACGCTAGCGCTTGTAGTTATGGGTAACAATTTTGTTATTGGACCAATTTTTCAAAAAACTTTGAATGCTTGTACACAAAGTTCCCCCATACACACACTAACCACGTCTCTACCTCTGTCTTCTCATAAGAAAAGAAGCAACCGCATCTTTGAATATCTTGTTATATGTAAAATCAAGCTCATGTTATTGGGTTTGATCAAACATTTTGTAGGCTGGCAATTGGTTGCAAAATTGGTTCAAAGATTACGGTAACATGCCTGGTTGATCATCAGAATCCCACTGGTACTAAAGTCAGGTTGGACTGATTTGGGCCAAAATATTCTGCTGTAACAAAACAATTCAATCTCTATATGCACTTGGGTCAAAATTGATAAGTGATTCTGACCATTTTAACAATATCTTCATTTTTGATATAAAAAAATATTTATTTAGTATTTAAAAAAAAAAATCTTACAGAGTTTTCAAGGCCAAATTTAGCTTAAATATTTTAATATTTTTTAAGAATTTAATGTCTAAATCAAACCTTCTTACAGTGAAATATTTAATTAAATCCAAAATAAATGTCTTTTCACGTTTTTATTTAAGCATTAAATTATTCAGTTTTGTCTCCCACATAAAAATGTTTTTTCCCCTTAATTTCTTAGCTGACTAATGTAACGTAAAAACCCCAGCTCTTTGAATAAGAAGAGACATGTTCACAGAGTGCACACCCACCGAAAGGTATGTGTAGTGTAAGTGCATTCTGTGCTATCCATGTCTCTTCCTATTTTTGTTCAGAATGCCTTTGGAAAAAGGCATTTCCTCCTTGTGAGAAATACCCTGCTTAACAAGTGTCACTTGAAATTACTATTTTTGTATGCTCCTATGAGAAATATTTGCAAGTACTGCAATCGTGCTGCTCTTTTTGAACTGGTCTGCTACACCCAGACTTCAGAACAGGGACTTGAAGGTTGGTGAGGGTACAGCCTTCATGTCATAACGTGCCTTTTATTGTGAAAACCTTCAAAATCTAGCCAGGTTATGCACTGACAGAAATTGCGGTTTGCACTTGAACGACAAAGACTTTGATATTTAGCAGATAAAATTTCCATATGTTCTGTCATTGCGGAGTAAACTCGAGCCTCTCTGCAGAGCAGGCAGTGCAGCTGCCCCCTCATCGAGCAGCTGAACGCATCCTTCCCTTCAGCAGCTCCCACCGCCAACGGCGCCGGGGCAACAGTACCCCTAGATTAAATCAGAATATATTCCCATACTGTTCCTAAATTGATTTAATTTATCATTAAAATCTCAATAACAATTAAAAAAGCATAATTATGTAATGTTAATAATAGTATTAATATTGAAGTTTTACTGTAGGAATTTTCCTTTGTCGTTTAAGTATAAGGTAGCACCTTGGATTACAGTGTTCCTACATGGCTGTCTCTATTCTTAGTTCAAATTTTATCTGCCTTTAAATAGTAAAGGCAGATTCTCAGTTTGAGGCAGATCCTTAGGATGTAAATTGTCGTTACGCCAAGGAAGTCAATTAAGTGACAATTTTCACCACTGGAGGATACTGCTCTTAAATAACACTGTGCTAAGTGTAATAGGAGCCACCCTATGTGGGAAATCACCCTGTCGTTGGTGTAGGCGTCTATGTGAAGTACCTTGTAAAAATACCTGGGATTAATTTGTTTGCCTAATTTTTCTTTTCACCTTCAACCATGTGGCTATGGAGGGGTTAATTTGGAAGGCATTACAAAGTCATTTGTCTAGCTGTTGAAGTGGAAGTCTGCCTGAATTTGTGCCATTCCTTCACATTTAAAAATAATAATAAAAAAAAAACCTGTCATAGAGATAATGTTGTGGTATCACTTGAGTTGCAGTGAACAATAGTCTATATCATAAGAAAAAAATATACATATTTTGCCACAAGCCTCTGATCAGTAGACACTCTGCAGAGAATGAGCATAGCAACTACATTATCTTTCACCCTGAGGTTAAGGTCATTGTCAAGGATTTGAGGACAAGCTTGTGTTGCAGCTGCCTGCATTTAGAGCTGTCAAAGCTTAGAAAAACCTGCCTGATGGACATGCTCTTGTTTTGTATCTTTTTTTTTTTTTTTTTAAAGCCCTGCAATCCTATGGGAGATTTAATTAAGACCAGTGCAGAAATCTCTTAAGAAAAGAATAGCACCTTTAAGTACCTGTAGTTGTTTTTCATTCTGATCCTGTGAACTGCTACAACTGAATTTAGTGTAAGAGAAAACAAATGACTAATGAACGGTACCTACTCTCCGGACTGGCTCCCCATTCTTTGCTAATGCAGCGGCTGAAAGGCAAGACTCGCTAAATGTCCAGCTTTGGAGGGGCTTGTTTCATGGATATTCAGATCTCAACAAAACAGCTTGATGAAGCCCTTAACTGTCTTACAATTGGCCTCTTAATGAACAGATGAACTTTTCTTTTCACCGTTTCAAGTCTGTTATCCAAGCCTAAAGGGTAGCATGGCTATTTCATTTCTGACCTGCCTAACATATAATTAGAAGGTTCCTAGAGGTACTTATAATTGAATTATGGGGTGTTCCATGAGCATTCTTGCTAGTAGGTAGATATGTAAAAAGCAAAGCTCATCTGGAATGCACGCAGGGAAAGCGGATGATTTAGTAGGTCTGTATATTGGCTGAAATACTAGACTACGAGTCAAAAATCTACCGGTTAAAATTTATTTTTATTAGGAAAATTATCCTAAGTCTATAGCACCAATTTCTATGACAGTATAACTGGATACAGCCCATTTTTAGTGAAGCTCTACTCATTTATACCTAACTCAGGTTAGAGAAGGGTCCGGTGAATTAGTCACATATTTATCAGACGTGAAACATTCAGCTAATGTCTTGGAGGCCTGTAATTGGCTAACATAAAACATTACTGGATGAGTAAAACTACAGTTGACTTTCAGATTTGTTGTCAAGTAGATTTGAAATGTGGGGAAATAACTTAAAGGGTTCAATTTTATGCTCTCTCCCCAACGTTTACAGATTGATTGTCAGATGCACAGTCCTTGTAGGCTAGCAACTCACAATTGCTCTCGGCAATACGCGTCCTTCATCTCTTGTGGAAACTGCTGCTCTCGGTGCACGGACAGGATTATTTAGCCAAACGTCAGTTTGGAAAATACAGGAGTACTACTAGAGGGGAGGGACAGCACCTTTCGGATATGACCAGTGTTATCCTCCAAGTTGTTGTGTGTTTGGTTTTGATGGAGGACCCAGCTCCTCTCTTTCAAAATGCTGCAAAGCCAAAAAAACTTACTAATCTCTGTGTTGACTATAGATAGCTAAATAACAGGCTATTTTGTCCTATCGAGGATGCTTTTGGAACAGGAACAGTTACTGTTCAGACATCAAGAATACCTGCCAGATAGCTTTGGTTTGTTTAAAACAAAACCAAGAACACCCCAGCATTTTTATCAAAATAAGAACTTGCCGTATCTGATCCAACTCCCTTTTAATATATATGTTTTTTTTCCCAAAAAATAAATTGGGGAAAAGACTGAACAAAACACAGAAATCAGACTATTCCCCCTTCTGTTGTAATCTCCACAGAGAAGAAATGAGTGGAGGGTTGAGGAAGTAAAAACATCAACCTTCCCAGCTCCCTTTCCAGCTGCAGAAGAGGCAATATTAAGGTCTCAGGCCACAATGTGCTGTGTGATGGAATAAGGGACAGGGAGCCATCTACCCCATACAGCATTACCTATGGGCTGGGAGACATCATGATGGATATTTGCAGTCTCTTCTTTAGAAACAGACTAGTCTTAGTCTTTAATTTAAAATGTCACGTTTCATGAATTTGCAAATGTTAGTGTTGTGGTTTAACCCGGCAGGCAGCTGAACCCCACACAGCCGTTCGCTCACTCCTCCTCTGCACCCAGTGGGATGGGGGAGAGAATCGGGGGAAAAAAAGTAAAATTTGTGGGTTGAGATAAAGACAGTTTAATAGGACAGAAAAGGAAAGGAAAAATAATAATAATGATAAAAGAATATACAAAATAAGTGATGCACGATGCAATTGCTCACCACCTGCCGACCGATGCCCAGCCAGTCCCCGAGCAGTGGCCCCCCCCGGCCAACTCCCCCCAGTTCATGTACTGAGCATGACGTCCCATGGTATGGAATGTCCCTTTGGCCAGTTGGGGTCAGCTGTCCTGGCTGTGCCCCCTCCCAGCTTCTTGTGCACCTCCAGCCTGCTCAGTCGGTAGAGCATGGGGAGCTGAAAAGTCCTTGACTAGTGTAAGCACTGCTCAGCAACAACTAAAACATCGGTGTGTTATCAACATTGTTCTCATGCTAAATCCAAACCACAGCACTGTACCAGCTACTGGGAAGGAAATTAACTCTATCCCTGCCGAAACCAGGACAGTTAGCAAGAAGGCCTTTTTATAATCTGTATTAAACCATTTAATAAGGGAAAAAAACCCTGGTTTTATGAAGCTGATAACCCTTTCATCTACCTTCAAGTACAATTGCAGAGGAAGAACTGGAGAATATTGTTTTTACTATATCTTCACAGAAAGCTTTGTCCCACCTTACCTTTTAAACTAAGGGCATATTGATAAACTTGGCACTCCTAGTTTACCATACTTCAGATAAAAAGTATTTTAAAAATATCTATCATCTTTACGTATAATGACCTGTGAACATTTACTAAGGATCTTCAAATAGTTTCTGATCTTTTTCCTAACAAAGCACTGAATAACTTCAATGCATGCACTGTGCTGTACTCCCGCAGAATTAGATTAATAAGTTATATTGATTGGTTAGCAATGCAAATAGAATCTGATACCCTTTCTCCGGCATCAAAAAACATAAATCTGTTTGTATTGTTCCCTTCTGGAGATCTCATTTGCCAAACGATCTTCTTGTTGACATTGACAGTTCCTCTCTCTTTATTATAATCAATATTTTAAATGTGAAACCAAATGCAGACTCAGAATTTTAGGCATTTATGACTTTGTCATCATTTTTTTGTAAGGACTGGATGTTATTCCTTTCAGTTTGAAGGCTCTTTGACTGGTAAAAGTATAACCTTGGGTAACCGATACCTCAGTATTAGTATAGTTGTCAAGTATGTTAATGGTAGATATGTTTACTTTAAGGTTAAAAATCATAGTATTTCTGAAAGATGCTTGGATGATTGTGTCTGCCTCATGTCTGTGCAGTCCCTGACTGCAAAAGATAGGTAGCAGGCTCCGGGGATCACAAGCTTTCCTTTACCAAGCGGCTACCTGTTAACATGACTTGAAGCTGCTGTTGAAGCTCTTGCCATTCAAATGAACCACCACAGTGCTGCCTAAAGCATGAGGGGATTTTTAATTTGTAGCATAATGTCTCCACACATTTTGTAACTATGAGTGATTTGTAATCACTCTTGGGGATCACTTGTTCTTTGTAATTTTTCCTTCATGCAGAGGAGGTCACCATGCAAGAGATTTCTTCCCTCTTCTCTTCTTCCTCCCCAACTGGCCCCTAATCTAGAGTACCTCATCTGTGTTATGTAAGAATAGAAATCATATTCACCCCTCTCTGTTTTAGCGTATAAATTACCTTAGCAGCCCAGGTGCAAGTCTTCAGCAGTATTTTCCATAAAGCATGCAAAAGGCAACGTGGAGAAAAAAAGCACCAATGCAAAGTAGAAAAAGAGGAATATGAAATAGTAGAAGAGAAGTGGTCTTGCCCCCTCTGCAGTGTCAAGACCACTAACAGGGCAATACATCCTGTTCTGGGATCCATACTGCAAAGAGGATGGGAAATACCCGTGAGAATTCCAAGTAGAGACACGAGAAATGATTCAACTTTCTTAGCCCGTGTTTTTGGCCACATTTGTATGTCCACAGGGCTTTCAAACTAGAAGTCGTCCTCATCAATGCAGCAGAAAGCAGATACACAGGCACAATTCCTCTGGACACATAAACGTGTCTGATTTCCCTCCTATTTTTTGGCCTATTTGTGGTAACTCCGATGGAGAGAGACTGGTTTTTAGTCATTCATCTGCAGTACTTGTCTGTGTATTACCAATAAGTACGACACTCTTGGAGGGCCATGCTGTCAACAGTGCACAGCTGCCTTGCTCATTTTCTCTCCCGTAAATTCTACCGATACTGAAATGCTTTTCTTTGGCATCTGAGAAAATCCACAAAATGATAATTTTAGGTTCTTATGCAAATTAGTTGTGTTCTCACTATTTCTCTTTCCTTTAAATCACTGTTAAGGTGATTTACCATTATTAATGGTGAATTACCGCTGTTGTTTTGCCATTTCCTGTTCTCATTAGAGCCTCTGTGGCTCAGGAACACTTAAGAGGTCTGCATCCAAACCTCTTTTGCAAAGCGGACTGAGGAGGCTTTGTTTTTTGTTTTTAAAAATGTTTTGTTCGTTTTTGAAAGGCAAGACACTAATTCATTCTTACAGCAATCATGTTAAAAAGAAGACGAAATATTGCCAAGAAACTATTTTCTTATAAACATTGTAATTCATGTCTCATTCCCCCTTCAATTCCTCTTCTTGCTGCAAACTTCTAGACATTCCCAGTCCGAACATGCAAGTCTCTGCTTATGTCTTATTTCTTCAAATGATTCAAAACGTGCACTCATTAAAATATTGAGATCCTCTATTGGGCATTTTCTGTTTTTCTATAGCTGCATAGTATTTTGGCAGCTTTCAAAATGTATAGTTCTGTTAGTTCTTGTGAAACATCACCTTTGCCCACGTGAATAACTACTAAAAGACCTGATTCCCTGGGCTCCAGCATTGCTGTAGAGAGCCACTGACTACCCAAAATTGCCTCGTTGGGTGAACACGTCCCAGGCAACAAAGAGGAAACCGCAAGTCCCCACACAAGGCTTTCATGATGAATATTGTACCTTGGTTTTATCTAAGTGAAGATGTATAATACATATCAAGAGTTTTGGAGATCAAGGTTGTGTTGTGGTATGCTGCTTCTGATATTTTTAAGTATTAGTGACACCTCCATTCTACCAATCTGTGAAATACTTAATTGTTTCTAAGGCAAGACATAAAAAAGTAATGACTTTTTCAAAAGCAGAGATTCCTGAAAACTTCCCCGTTGTCAATTTTTTTCTGAATTAAGGGTAATATTTGTGGAGTTCAATCTATTGCATTTGCCATATTTAATAGAGAGTAGGATTTGGAATTCTTATTTCATCACATTTCTGAAAGCATTATCATGGGATGCTCATCTAAGACTCTGAAGTCCTTATTAGGTAATTGTTATCTTTGAGTAGTACCAATAAACTCTGCATGACCAAATATTTAAAGATGCTGGTAGTGCAGAAGGCCCTAATGACTGCTTGAAGTTTTAATTCAATGCACTATTATTTGAATGTTCGGTGTATGGGTGACTGTGAACACGTGTGCGAGAAGCGATGTTTTTATAAGGTGCAGGGGGACATCCCCTTGCTCAAAAGACTGTGCTTCTCAAAAGAGTTTTGGAGATGGTGTTGAGGAATTGATCATCAAGGGGTGGTTTATCACAGCTTCGTGCACTAAGAAAAGTGACGTCTTTCTATTTGGCAAAGAAATTTGGAAGACCGTAAGGCGCCTCTCAGATGCATCAGATTGGACACCCACAATTGCTAGTTTTTAATACCTTGGCTTTGATATTTGCAGTGACCTAAGCTGATGCCAGTATCATTTCACTGACTGCCGCAGCCATACAAAGCAATGAAGTTGCTTCATTCATTTTACTACTACTTTTTATTTCTGTGTAAGCTCTTTTTAGCCAGGTAGACATTGGACACGCCATTCAGTCGTGCTGTATGGTTTCACTGGTTCTTAATTAAGCTGATAGTCTTTCAATATAGTCTTTTTAGTCTCTGTAATTAGTTTACTGTTACAGTTAGTCCAGTAAGCAAACTGCATTTCCTTCTTTCTAACTGGGAGTGTTTGCTGTTCTGTGTTTTTTCAGTGTTGCCATCTCTAGCTTACATTTCTCTCTACTCCTTGTTTCTTTATTTAAGAAATTACTGTCCTTTCTGTTTTCCACTCACTGCCTCTCTCCTCATTATTCCTTTCTGGCTCAGTGCATTTACCTGCCAGCTGCTTCCCTTTGAATCTTTTCAGCTTCCTTTGTATTCTTTCTGCACCCATCTACCAGTATAATAATATATCCTGTTGCAGCAAATGTGTCTGATCCCATGCACAGTAGTTAATCCATGAATTTCCTTAAAGTTTTTTCATGTGCGATTTGCTCTGCACATGCCACTGTAAAATTATATTTTAATTTGTTAAAACCTCTGATAGTTATTAATATTTATATCAAATCAAGTTAAATGAATATGGTTTTCAAATCAAAGCCTGTATATAAAAGGAGATTGTAAAGACCATCATTGCGTCTTATTGAAGGCTCACAGAAAGTTTTCAGCCCTCTCAAAGAAAGCATCAGTATTCCTTTTCAATGCTGAGCCTCATGAATCCTTATGTTTATAACACTCCTCAACTGGAATAAATCTTCCAGCTGATTATCACAGCATTTGGCGCAGTGCCACAAGCAGTTCTGGGAACAGTATTCAATCAATGTGTAAACTAGTGAAATGCCAGGAACTTTTGAAAGACCATGAAGGAAGATTAGTTAGTAAAGAATAAACAATGTTCGAATGTTGAGTATAGCTACTAGCTAAATGCAGGGCTGAGAAGAATTTTTCCATTATTTAAAATGAATATATAACTTATAATTTAGGCAGGTATTTATATTTTGTTATCTCACACTCCAACATTTATTTAATTGAAGCCAGGTATACAGGGTAAGACTTTAAAAGAAATAAACACTTTGATTATACTGTAACATGTTTGTATTACCAACCATTAACCCACCCTTTATTTATAGTTAAATAGGAAATTGATGGAATATAAAAAATGAAAGATGAACAAAAACATTAAAAAAAAATCTTTAAGAATTAGCATAATAAAAGATCCCTTCTAGTCTTACTGGAATAGTTGTGCCTTAGATTGTTGCCATTTATGCTGAGTTTTGGTGCTTGATTTTATTCTAATAATGAGAATGCATCCTTTCTAAGTTAATATCACTTGTACTATTGGGGAAAAGGATTTTTTCTGTCTATGTATGTTTGAAAGAATCTAGTTTTCAAGCAGTAATAGACTTCTGCGTTTCCCTCAGAATTTAGTGCTCTTCTGAAGTGCTCACCTAAATCCTAAATACCGAAATAATCCTCGAGTCTCAGAGGACAGAGTTAGTCCTATATACTTATATGCTAAAGTTCTGATTTCCACAGCTTCCAGCTTATATACAGTGATGCTTTTCATTTAGGCATGCCCATTCCAGTGTTGGTGGGATCCATGGGGGTTAATTAAGGGTAGTTTATAATCTTTAGGAGATAAATTTTCCCTTAAACATAAAAACCGGTCTTGTCTGCAGAGTCCAACAGTTGAGACGTGTAACCGCTATCTCCTAGAGCAGCATTTCTGTATATAAGCTATTTTTCAAATGATTCACCAAACTTTGGCTCCCTGTTTACTAGCCCGGCATATCAAGAGCTAGGTGGAAAATCGAAGCCCAACATATTTTTGAATTATTTGGAAAAGCTACGTTAAGTAGGCAAAATATGTGCTGACAGCCTCTCAGACACTGTGGTAGCACAGAGTCAGTCTGTTGCTGCATCCTGCCTACTGTTTGGTGCATAAAAATAATATCTGCCTTGCGTGTGACAAGAAGGTGTCGGGATATTTTCTTGGTGAGCCTGGAGACCGGAGATGTCTATATGCTTCACGCTATATCGTTACATTTATAGATGACTGTAAATACAATACATCTGAACTCTGTCATGCTACAGAAAAATTAAGTAGGCTTGCATTCCTCTCACAATAGCATTGAGTTCTTTAAGTCCAAAAACTGCACGGGGTCATGCACTGGGTTTATTAGATCTCATAGTTTTATACTTCTATACCCAAAAGTTCAGGTCAGCTGTGCGGCTTTTCCCATGATCTCATTATGTGTGTCAGCAATTGCCATGCATACAAAAGCGAAATCTTTGAAAAATATTTGGATAATAGAAGAGTTCAAGTTTGCTATTCTCAGACAGAATTTGTAGTCATCTCTTGAGCAGTGCTTTGCCGTAGTTACACTATATTCCAAGTGGGAATAAATACATGTTTTCTAAGGACAAGAGTAATATTATGACAGAAAACATAATAAAACATTGAATTGGCAAGATGCAACAAAATAGGGGTAAAAAGCAGCCGTGTAGAGATGTTACAAAAATAAGAAACTAACGTGAATGACAAGTGTGCAATGTACACAAAACTGATGCCCTCCAACAAATCAGATGTTTTGCCCTGTGCATCCCTCTTTGAAACATCTGCCTTTATTATTTATACACAGAAGTACTGTATCTCACTTTTTTCTTTAAACTAAGTCTTCGTGCATTTAGGATTTGTACTGTAATACATTATTGAGATGTTACAATGAGATGGGAAAGTGGAGAAGAGAAAAGCGATGGGGGGCTGTGCAGGGGCGGGGGAGATTTGGCAGTAGGCAAAACAGACTTAGAAACAACAACGACAATTGTATTTTAAGATGCTTTAACACTAGATTTTCTTTCTAATGGATTCGACTTTTTTAATCTATGAAGAAGGTTAAAAGTGTTATCTGTTGAATGGCTACTGTATATCTAATCCTTGGAGGTTTTTTCCCCTCATGATGTGGAAATGGTTTCAATCCCTTTTAATATTCATTTAATGTCAGTGCAATATATATTGCCACCTTACTTACTGCATTAGTAAAAAATGTGCTTATGTGCTATGATTCTCTTATGATAGAAACATAAAATCTCGGAAGGATCAAAGTCCACCAACATTCACCCTCCTGCAACAGCAGGAAATTGATCATGCGAGAGATGCTCACCTAATGCTAACATATTATTATTATTTATTATAGCACTAACAGTGTGCTAGGTGCATCAGTCGCCAGTATGAAGATGAGGTCCTTGTTCTGGAGTGGCTTCAATCTCCGGGGTGATCTTGCAAACACTTAACTATATGACTAACTATATATGCATGAAATCTTTCTAGCTCACATATTTAAGTGATTTTTTTTTTTTTTTCTTACGTACAAGACATTCCTGCAGGGTCCACAGCACTAATTAAACTTAACATTTCTCCTCTGCATCAGGGAGTGTGTGCATACATAAAGGGAAAGGACCAAACTCTTCTAGTGCCTTATGATTGTGTGGAAGTTTTATTAAAAAAACACCACCCTTTTTCAATATGTGCCTCTTATTTCCCTACACTGTATTTCCCACTTAATATTTTACAGCCAATAAAAGCTATGTTTTGTTATGCAGTTTTATTAAAACAAAGATCTTACCGACCACAGTGAAATTCCCGAAAGGCACTGCTGTTGGACCATAGTCTGCAGAGGCAGTTATGTAAACCAGCTCAGAAAAAGGACATACATTATACTCTGTCATGTATATGTTAGGGTTATTCAAATGGCAAATTCTGGTCTAAATCCAAACTAAAATAAGTTTTGCCCAGACCTCCCTAAGACCTCACTCTTTTAACCCTTCTGTGTTTGTGTGCTTGCTTCCAATGTATCAAGGAGATCTTGCAGAGCATCACCAGCATTTCTGGCTGTGATGCTGAGGTCTAGCAGGGCAGGAGCTGGCATCTTGTTACCTGCAGTAAAATTATCAGAAGACATCAGCAGATAACTTCACTTCTCAGTAAAATTATTCAGCAGATTTCAGTATGAATGTGGCAGTTCTGTTAATTTGCATTGCCTAAAAACGTATGGTTTTGTTTCATGTTGTTGGACGTTGTAATAGCCTTCATTTGTGAAACATCTTTTTTCAGAAGTCCCAAAGATGCTAGCGAATGTGAATAACTTAAATCTCTCCATTTTGGACATATGAAGCCTAGAGATTGCCAATCCCTTTTCAGATGCCGATGAGAGAGGGATGTAAATTACTCTTTTTCGTTAATTTTTGGTTCAGCTTTGGCTACGTCTCTTGCTGGGTTTTCACTCTGTTAGTTGAGTGTTGGTAATGCAGTCCAGTCAATAGATCGATGCAGTGGGACTGATGGACCAGGCTGGCTTTCTTGACTCCCACAGTTACGTCCCAGCCACCAGCCACTGCTCTGTTTCTCACATAGCTGATCCAGGCTTTTTATCCTGACGACAGTCACGGACTACTGAGTCCTGGCTGTGGACATCAGGGCTCTGAAATGGACTTCTACTTCCCATGTGATCCGCAATCAAAACCTCTTGTCACCCAAGTTATGTTTCCTGTATTTAAAAACAAGAAAATAGGAAAACAAAACAAGCTAACAACATGCAAAATATATTGATAATGAGAACCAGTTTATAATTACTAAATGCCGAGGGAGATATCAAAGCTGTGTTCTTCAAACAGGGTATTATTTTGTAATTAAAAAGAACTTCAAAAGAAAAAAACTAAAGACATGATCATTATAATGTGCATTAAGTGCAGTTGAAACATTATTTGAGTAAAATGATGCTTGGTAGCAGGGAGGAGAATTTAGGGGGAAGGAAAAATTAAAACAATTCAGGGCTAAGAGAAGCAGGTCCAATATATTTGGAGAATTATGTTTTCTTAATATCAGTGTTACGAAATTATTCTCTGCATTATTTATTCTACAAGTCTTAATTGATAAATATTAGGTGACTGATTCTTGCTTGGTGGAACATATTCTGCGTTGGTTTGGTTCATACTTACCATAAAAATGAAAACTACTGGAGCATAAAGAACTTACAAAAAGGAAGCATTACTGTGGATTTAGTACAGTTGGTGTATGATACACTGAGTTGTATTCATCACATATACTGTGTCAAGACATTGCTTACAATGCATCGGATCATATTACAGGCCATAAGCGAGCACAATATTTAAATTGAATGATGCATTTGGTATCACTCTGAGTTAATTCTTATATAATAAAGTATAAAAAAAGCAAGTAGCATCCATTTCTACATAATCTCTTTTTAAAGTTATCTGTATTTAACTGTATTTTTCTCGTCAGCTTAAAAAAAGCAAGTATAACTGAGAAGGCACCAACTTTAAAAAGGGTATTACAAAGACATTTAGTGAGGACATGCTATTTACTCGCTTTTTGATGGCTATAATGTTTAAGCACATCACAAACACAAATGGGCTTATTTCACATCTTCCTGAGACCAGGAAGCATTAGTAATATTCCCATTTACAGACAGTGACCAAAGAAATACAGTGCGATTCGGTGACATGCCTGTACCGTGCGGGGAATCTGTGGTGCAGCTGAAAACAGAACCAGATTTCTTTTACTGTTTTAACTGCCACTTTTAAAATTTTTAATTGGTTTTTGTCCCCTGCTAAGGGACACCCCTTTCCCTATTAAACCTGTCTATCCATCTAGACCTTGTGGTTATGAGTGCCAATGTATAAATCCAGACTCCTCTTCAGTATTTAAAGGATGCCAAGGGACATAACTGCCAAGAGAGCTCTGGGATTAGCAGAGTTGTTGTGCCTGTTAGACGGTTCCCCAGCCCCATTGCACACAACAGGAGCTGTGTTGCTCTTCACTAGGACCATTGCTTTACCCTTCTTGTGCATGACGTAGCCCACCTTCATGGGGTCACCCAGCCAGCACGCAGACGTAGGTTACTTGAAACATGTCCCATACTTTCCCTGAACAGGGAAAGTACATTTTGATTTATTCTGCAGGATGAGTAGTTCCCAGAAAAACCTTTTCATTAAACGTTCCATAGGTAAAATAAGAATCCATGTATGGTTTAAGCTGTTGGTTGCCAGCCCCCTGCAGGTATATACTTCTTCTGCTTGAAAGAATGACCTAAAATATATCTCTTTTTTCCAAAGTTTTATCAGTATGTATCCTCATTAAAGGGTTCTTTTGTCAAGAACTCTGATTTTTTTTCCATGCCTTTATGTAGATGGTATTCTCCTAAATCACCAACGTGGACTTCAGTAACTTGCTAGGGGTCGAGGTATGGAAAGAACGATTGAAGGAGATTCAATTAAGTATGTTTGAAATTTTGGCCAAAGTTTACTCCCCCCCCACACACACTTCAAAATACCGACAGGCTGTCCTTGGTTTTGGAGCTTCTAGTTTTCAAGGCTCTCACCTTGCAAAACTCTACGTATGTGCTTTAATTCTTAAGTGTATACAGACCACAGTCAAAGCATGGGCATATGTGTGCGTAGGACTAGGATGTCGTCTAGCAGATGGTGTCATGGTACCTAGATTTCTTCAGAAGTCAACAGAAGCCTTCCATAATTTCAAGGAGATAAATAGGAAAGCAATTTCTGAACGCATTATAAAGTGTTATTCACTCATAATTGCTTAGAGGGAATAACCAACATAGCATATAGAAAACTCTGGCTAACCTACACACTCCATTGCTACGTACGTGAAAGTTGAATGCCAGAGTTTGTCTCTTTATTTAACATTTTGCATGCAAAAGAACAAGGTATTATACCATCAAAACAAATATTTTCCATAAAAGTAAAACACATACATCAAAATCAGGGAGAATAGCCCTGAGTCTTGAATCTTAACATAACTGTTAGCTCATTAACATGAAACTTGGCGGGTTTTGTACGTCCCAAAATGTCCTTATCTCTGCAGAGCTCTGTGCTGATTGCTGAAGGTGATTTTGAGACAAAACACTTGCATAACGGCACGATACAATTTGTCTTTGTGTCAGAGGGAACTGTTTAAATGACTTGAGGTAAGTCAGCGGAATAGTATAAGCACATGTTTGCCCATAGTCTTACCTGAAGATATAGTTGAGCTTGTATTACAAAGAATTCAGCTGTATAAATACCTCGTGCCATCTGTGTATGGCAGGGGAATTGAGCCAGTAGAAGCTCAAGACCTGTGTCAGTGTTCTCACAGAAGGACTGTTTATGAACAGATGTTATGTGGTGTTTTTCACAGAAAATGGGCTCTGGAGAGAGAAAATGTCTATCAATTACTGAGGTATTATGTATAACAGCAATTTTTAACCTTGAGAATGATACTTAAAAGTTCTCTGTGAAATATTCAGTGCGGCGACCACTTCCTTTGTGCAAAGTAACGTACGCCCTTGCATATTGCACGAATTCCTTTTAATATTACATTTTAAGTTCTTCTGGAGACAATATATTAGCTATTGTAGAACTCATTATTCCCCTGGAAAAAAACAGACTCCTGGGTGGAAAACTTTTTCTATTTGCTGTTCTCAAAATCAAGCTGGGTTTTCAGGATTGGGTGCTTAAGTATTATGTTTTGTGTTTCCCAGACCTATCTAATACATGGATTCAAAACCTGTGATTTACTAAGCAAACTATAAACATTAAATTAATGGAAAAAATATGTGTTCTGGGCTAGCCTCTGTCCAAACCTTGGTAATTTACACTGATTTCAGTAGGGTGTTTGGAAGAATGAGGTCTTAATCTTAGTGAATAAAGATGAATTTACTTGAAGCTGCAAAATCAGGCAATATTCTGTAAAAGTTAGTAATTATTTAATACATTTATTTATTTAATAGGTTGCCAATGCTAGTCCTATTAGACTGGTCATATCATACTCTTCATTTTTATCCCTTCCGTAAAACTCTCAACTTCAGAGGACCTTTGAGCTTGAGCTTTCCACCGTACAATGTTGAAAATGGAGCCCCCAGTTACTGTTAACAATTACAGCTATCAATGTTGTACTGCATTTTACCAATCTGCTCTTGCTTCAGGAGACAAACTATATCTTGCAAAAACGCATTGTTATTAAATATTCTCACATGGGATGTCTATGTGTCGAAAGACCCTTATGTGACCTGTGGACAGACACCGTGTTTTGCATAATATATATACTTTCATTTTCCTCTAGCTTTCTTATTATTTATTCAATAAATCCTTTTTTCTTGCTGACAGCAGTTGTATTTATAAAGCTAAATCCAACACAGCAAAATGTTCATCACTTTATAAACTAAACGCTAATGTTTTATTTATGTGCAATGAACAGAGAAAAAAGAACTGAATTGATGTTTACCTAACAAGCTGCAAAAAAGTGCAGTAACATAATAGTGAAGTTCATAAGCATTCTGGCTTGTAATTTTTGGTGTCAACATTTGAATTGCAGAAAGAGCTTATGCAGACATAGCACGTATACAAGTGCAGTTTAGATCTACATCTATAAAAATAACATCTGTTTAAGCATACATTACATTTAAAAATAACTGTACAGTGATCAGCTGGTTAAGTACAGTTAACCAGATGCCATTTTAAAGTGCCAGATGGAACAATGAAACTAAGATTGAAAATTAAAAAATACTGTGAAAGGTCAAATCAATTAAGCAACCTGTTTTGTTGGCATGTAACAGTTAAAAGTAAGTTTAAACTACTTAAGGAGTAAGCAGTGTGAAGATGAAGCAGTTAATTTTTAACTTGCTGTTTAGAAGAGGGAAAGATAAAATGCCTGCCGTAGTTCCAGGGTCCCTCGGCAAGCCTAGGGGGATACCGGGAAAACAGACAGGGTTAAGTAATGTTTGCTTTGTTTTGCTTTCAATTTAAAATAGATAATATCTTTCAGGTTTTTAAGTAACATCCTTTATGGCAGTCTGAGATCATGTAACACATATGCAAACATCTCTTTCTCCTCCCCTATGACCAGTGGGGAACTCCTTGGCCGAATCCCCTCCCTGAGCTTGCTCTTTAGCGGTAGGGATGGGGCCCAGAGGGGACAGGGATGGGCTTGGGCACCCCCTGATGCCAGGGAATGCCATGGGAAGCAGCCATGCCTTGCACCTGGCCTCTCTAAGCCCTGTTTACTTCTGGGAACTAAACCCACCTGCATTAGGAACATCATCTGATAAGAGGCGTAACGTGCAGTTTTGGAAACAGGCATGCCACTGTAGTTCTGTGAATAAATGACAAACCTTTGTTAAAATTGCACCCAATAATAAGCCACTGAAAGACAGATATGGGGAAAAGAGATCTTATCATCCTAACCTGTTTTAAGCACAAGGGGAAGAATAACACCTTTGAAGTATCAGTGAGCCAATGCATTTTTTTCTTCAGTCCTAACCAGCGTAAAATTCGCAATCTAAACTTAAATTTTGGGCAGTGGGACAGTGGTATCCTTGCTTTAATCAGAAAGGTGTAATGATACCTGCAGGTCTGCTGGCAGGCAAGGCAGCACTCCTGGCCAATGAGAGAGAAAGCGTTGATTTTCCCATGGAGATGACTGCTGCTACTTTTTGTTAATTTTTTTTTTCCTAGCAGTAACTGACTCTCAAATTGCCACAACTCTGAATCCTTATAACACGAGTACATAGCTGGATAATCCTCCAGCAACAGGGCAGAAACCGGTGACATCAGGAACTGTTTTGGAAAGAGGGTTTAGACACCAAATCTGGGAGAGCCGCGGGCCTCTGGGTCGGAGGGAGCTGCTCAGCCGCCTTGGGGAAGAAGAGCCCCCGCAGCAGCAGCAGTGCCATCCATCAATGATCCGAGCGTGGCCGCTAACTAGAAAGGGAATTTTTCCTGAATGAGTGTAGGGCTATTTTCAACCTAGGAACTTGATGTTGTTCCTTTGTTTTAGTAACTTTGTTTATATCTGGTTGGCAGAGGCGAGGGGAGGAGGGCAGAGCGCCGGGGTGCATTGCTCCTTCATGACACCTCCTCTCTTGCCCCCACAGTTCCCAGCAAAAGGGCAGCTGTACCTCTCTCACACGCACAGCCAACTGTTTAGACCAAGAACACAATGAAAAGATTCTGCGGCTGTTAAAATAAATAGCTTCCCGGTAGGGGGTGGAATAGTATGGCTGTGCCTAGGAACTTCGTGTACCCTGCTTTCAGAAAGTACTGAGATAGGACACGCTATGGGGAGAGAGGAAACAAGCCTGGCTTCTGCACTTGGCTCACTTTTCCTCCTCTCACTGAGAATAGTTACCATACAGATCGCTGGTCCTGTTGGATTCCCTTTCATGGAAATATTTTGCGTTCCTGCTGGTTCAGTGGCTGATGTTCAATTATTCTTATTATTTTTTTTTTCCCAAACAGTTTCTTTTCATTGACAGCATAAAGCAAACATTCGGGCTTGCCGTAAATAGAGAACATACCAGACCAGTGGCAGGTAGCTTACAATTTTTAAGTGGGTTGCCAACCGAAGTTTGTAAATCTGGGAAATCAAATCATTATATTTAACAGACAAATGTGTGTAATATAAAATCAGTGAAAAGATAACATAATAAGTACTTTGACTATTATCTGGGGGCCTAATTAGACTGGTGGAATAACTGTAGTCAGTGAAATTAGAGTTATACAACTGGGGGGAAGGAAAATCCAGCCCTTTAGCTGAATGAACGCTAATGGAGCCCCGTTGACATTTGCTGTCCCAGGTATGCAGCAGCTGTTCCTTTCCTTTGCAGAAAACAGGGCTTTGCTCTTGCCAGACCATATTCTCTTTAATTTAACCCCCTGGCAGAGGAAGCAGTGGGAGAGACAAGAGGGGCTAAGCCCCACTTGAAGCACAGGCTGTTTCACCAAGCATCCTCCCATCCTCATTGCTGCTTCCCTCTGGTCTCCCGAGGTGGTACCTTGGGGCAGGATGGAGCTTTATGTTAAAAAGGGAAACGCACAGCTCTGCCAAACTCTGTGCTCCGTTCGCAAGAATGGGTGCTGGGAGACCACTAGCCTTCAAGAAAGCCAAGGCTGTGCTCCCCACTTTGCTCACCCCCCCCACCCCGGGCACTGAGAGACACTCCCCTGGCAAGCAGAGGCTCTGGGGCAATGCTGCTGCGCTGGGACTGCAGGTCCCAACAGCCAAACCATGTGCGAGAGGCAGGGGCATGTGTGGACTAGGAGTGGTGGTCTGAAGGACGGTGATGGAAAGGCTGGAGGGTATGGGAGTGAGCAGAGAACAGCGTGAATTTTATTGGGATGTGTTGGGCTGGTGGCTCTTTTTGGGACGTGAGTCACGTAGCCTGAGCAAATGGTTTCCTGAATGAAGGAAATAATTTTCAAGGAAGAACTTCTGATTGAATTTTGCCGTCACACTTAGGTGCATATGAGATGTCTGTGCTTGCAAGGCACGGTGCATCATTAGCTGGGCAAACTCACGTTGGTAGAAGAACATTTTGGCAGCTGAAAGTAGGACTGGGGCACTTCTGCCTCTGGGAACAGGAATGCGAGAAAGCTGGAGCCTCTGGAGGGTGAGACAGGAGATCTACCTGGTTGCAGGCTGCTTGCTTGTGTTTCTGTTTTCCCCTACACACCCAGTGCCTGGTCAGCCTTCTTCATTACTCCTCTCTTCAGTCCTCTCCTAACCTGTAGCTAAATCACCCTTGGCAAGTTTTCCTTCCCTTGCAAAGACGGTAACTCCCCTGTCAAGTTCTTGAGCGTTTGTTTGTGCAATGAAATCTGTGATGCTCTAAATCTCAATGTGCATCAGCTGGCATGCTCTGACATTTGGAGAGCCTCACATTCATTGTGTGCCAGACACACAACGAGAGGCCCCAGCACAGATGTAGCTGGACCCCAGGTTCATCTTCGAAGGTAGGGAGGGATGTGCTGTGGGTCAGCGAGTGACCTGGAGGCTTTTGGTGGGGGAGGGAGGACTGGAAGGGAGCAGTGGATAGCCAGCTGGCTGATTGCGCCGAAACCAGGACAAACAGTTGAATATCATTTTCTTCTGAATTCCTAAAGTACTGGGACATCTGGCTACCTGAAATACATCAACAAATAGGTCAGCTAAGATTGCCGAAGCATGCCTCACACCGCAGCGCCGTTATGAGAGCGAGAGGGGACCCTGCCAAGAAAAGTCTTCCTTTTTACAGTAACATTTTCTTCTCTCTAAAATCCTCTGTAGGCTTTTTAACTAAGATCACTGGGAAATGTGTTAGTCTGGGAATCTTTAATTTAAAAAAAAAAAAACCACAAGATATTCAGGGGAAGTGTATTTCTGGGGTGGAAGCAGGAGATCTGCAACAACGGGCAGCGCAGGCAGGTCTCTGTGCACTCCCACCCTCGGGTTTTCTGGGCACCTGCATCTCGGTGTTCCACGCTTGCACTTTGCCTGGTTTAACCATCACGTGGGGAGGGCTCTCCTCCCCCATTTTCCCATGCTTTCCCTTACACCAGCACACACGAGTGGAAAATGCTGCTGTCCTTATTTGGGAGCACTTTGCAGCATTTGCGACGTCCCAACGCTGACGAGGGATGGAAGGCGGGAGGGCACTGGCCCCAGAGACCATTCGGTTCTTTCTCATTTCTACGGTGTGAACAGTCCCTTATAGAAGACCCCAAAATTGCCAAGAGTAATGCACGTGTTTCATCTCTCCTTAAGCACAAGTATAAATCCTCACAGGACAGGATTGTTCCTCATGGTAAGGAACACCAAAAATGACCCTCCAGATATCTCTATTTTTAAATGCAGTGGTCTGATTTTTCTTTTACACCACTGGTAAACGTTCTAAGGCTGTTTTACCCCGAATTATATTTACATATGTATCACAGCTCCTATCTCTGATTAGGGTAATGTATAGGAGCTGAGGTAAATGATGCCACTGTTTGTCCACTGTTTCAGAGACTTTTTAAAAAATTATTTTTAAAGCCTGAGAGGTCCTCATAACTTTTTTTCCCCTCTAAAGCCACAGAGGAACCAGCGGGTCACAATAAATAAAATTCTTATAATAGAAGTGAATACGGAATATGAAACCAAATCAAATACAAAGGCATATTGTTATTGTTTATACCATATGAATTCTGGGGCACTGGGTAATGCCTTTTTTTCAGTCTTTCTTTTGCTAAGTCAACATTAGCTAGCAACACACCTAATCTTGACTGAACTGTGTTATTTCCTGCCTCCCTGCCTTTCCTGTCTAAATCTCACTCTCTGCTGAAGCAGCTAAATTTGCTGCAAATGAGGAATATTTTGGGACACGAATTTTCTTACAAAACATGGGGAGAAATCTAATGCTGTAAGCAAACAGCACTCTAATTAATGCAGATCCAGGCTATTGAAAGCATTTGTAGGTTACTGTTATCGAAAAAAGAGATCAAGAAATTGATGATGAACCCAGTACTGGCATGTATAATAAATACTGACCACAAACATTTTTGGGAATGGTACCGGAGCAGACGCGAGCTCAGAAATTCTGGACCTGGAACATATGGGTTTTAATAAACAGACTTCTGTTCCAGCTCCTCAGTTGCTTTTTTTCCTCCTCCTTTTTTTTTTTTTTTTACTGTACTTGCTTAATTTTATGTGGCTGTGTATGATTCCGTTATTAATTAATCTACAAGTATTTGGCACCGCTTCATCTTTGAGGTTTTCTTTAATTTGCAAATGTGCTGTTTTAGTTTCAGCAGGACTTGCGTAGCTAACGTTAGAATGGAAACATATTTAACCCTCTGCTTTGTTTGATTCCTATCGTCTCCTTTTCTCCTTCGAAGAGAAGTAGCTAACTTTATGTGCGTGTGCACGTGCACACGTGCGTGTGTGTATTATTAGCTGTGCTGTCATTTTTAATCCTTTTCTTTCAATCATCATTTTTCCTCAGACATGAAGTATTTCAGTCTAACATGCTGTACAGACTGTTCACGGTGAAACACTAGTAGCATTTTCAAAATCTAAAACAGAGGAGTACCATGAGGATAGAACAAAAGAAATTAAAACACTAGATATGCCACAGTTGTCTTATGCAGCTGTTAGAAATTTAATTATTTTATCTCATAGAATAATGTGCCCTTCAGAAATCATTTTGGACTAGATGTTTCAAACCAATGATCTGTAGTTAATTATCTTTAATAACTGTTGCACATTATGGTTAGATCTATGTTTTTGCTAAACCAATTAATAATATCTTCATTAGTATAAAGACAAGGTAGCTGGATCCTTTCATTTTTCACATTGAAAGAGTAGATATTTTAAACACTGTAATTTACTTTAGCCATACATTCCCGATGATATGACTAATTAATGAAACTTCAAAGACATATAACTTCCAAAAGCTACTTATTTAAAGTCATTGTTGAGCACTTAATGACATTATGTTGGGGCATTGCAGAAACCATCACTGCCTGAGTGTTGAATTTGCTAAACCTTTTTATGCTACCGAACTGAAGGAAGCTTGAGTTATATTGAAAAGCAAATTGAGCCAGTATTTCATGTTCAAAAAAAAACCCCAAAACCTGTTGATTACAAGAAGAACTATTAAAAGTTGATGACCTCCTTTCTGCTTACAAGTTGCAGCTGTCAGTGTGACTTATTCATGCAAGTCTGTGTGGAAGACGCTGGGAAAAAAGCAAAGCAAATATTCCATATTTTGTGGGTTGGCTGGTATTCATTTTGTTCAGAATAATTAGTTTTCTAAATATTCTTTTTATATCTGATTTTTTTCTTTTTTTTTTCATGTCCATAATTCACTTTTGGAGCTGGCTAATGACTACCATGTCATTTCAGTCTGCTACCTGACAAAAAATTAACCCTGAGTAAAATATTAAATACACAAGCGATTGCCTTGGTATTAACAGTGCTACTGATTGCACAGAGAATAAAGTTAGAAGTTTGGGGCCAAATGTTTTAGGTCCCCTGTTTAGGTATGCGAGCTGATGAAAAGGTTCTCCAGAAGAGAATCTCCTGCAAAATTTCCCTGACCTTGAGGTAAATTGAACGTAAAAAAAGATGCATGCTGGTTTTCATCTTATATGTATTTTCGTACAATCTTCAAATATCACGCGGCCATCAGGGAAGGCTTTCTGAATCTTAAAAGAGCATTGTATATACAGCCCTCCAAGAACTGGTATTTCCCACCATGGAGAACCGTACACCAGGAATCAACTAAAAAAAAAAAAAGAAAAAAAAAAATTACATCTAAGAGAATAAAACAGTGCAGTCAACTGTACACAGGGCTGGAAGGCCAGGAGAGAAGTGTTAACAGCCAGTTGTGACAGCTACAAAATAATTATCCGAGCAGTGAGCACCTGGTCCTTCAGCTGCTGAGTTTCCCACAGGAGTCATCTTTAGTCCTGGTGCAGATAGGAAAGAGGGTGAATACATTTAGTCGGGATTATACTTAACCGGTAGCAGAGATGGGGTTCATGGTCCATGTCTGCGCCGGGCTTCTGCTGGCGGAGCCTGGGGCTGCTGATCCCATTTCTCACATAAATGCTGTTTCTATCGAGAAGGTGAAAAGTGTGGATTCTCTTAATACAAATCTGGTAGCCTTGGCGGGGTTTGGGGTTTGTAGAAACGCATCACCTGAGAGCAAAGAAAGGAGGGAGCTTTGTAATGAGTTATCTGTAATGATTTTGTGGCGTTAGCCATGCAATTTGTTGACTGACGTTTCAAATACAGGTTAACCTCCTGCAATGTACAGGTTAACCTGAGTGATTGATATTTAATGATAACGTTAATACATAATAAAAGGAAAAGAGCAAGAGGTCTAAAAAAAAAAAGCTTTTCACACTATATTTCTTTTTTCTCTGTACGCCCGCTGAATTAAAAGACTCTGTTTGAGACTCTGCAGGGACAAAGTCTATAGTGTCTTTCTTGAAATGACCAGTTCAAACCAGCTTGCGGGAACTTGGCAGGGAAACCATCAAAAAGGTAATTTTCTAATAGGAACTGTATTTTGACAACTTGTAAACTCAGATATCACTGGAAAGCGATGGCATTTTTCTCAGATGCCAGCACTTCTGCGAAGTTGTTTTCCCCCCTTAAACCGTGCCATCTTAAAAATACTGTGTATTTGTGCCAGACTCTTCGAAGCTGCTGTTTTTAATGCTCCAGTGAGCTGTAGGAGCCTATATGATCCTGAACTCAGTAGTCTGTTGGGCTGAACCTTCTTTTTCTGAGGGAGAGAAAAATGAATTTCCTCTAAATTGTCATTATCATTTTTTAATTCTGCATGGATATTTTTCTTCACTTAGTCTGAAAATACTGAAATAGGGAAACATTAGGCTGTTTGTAAATTATATGTGTATTTGAGGACAAACTTGAGAGTAAAATTACATTTCTGGAACTGAGCTTAATGGAGTATTTTATACTTAAAATTTTGCCTGCATTTTCATCTTGACTTTGTTATAAACGCCATCATTTTTTTAATTAGGCAATGGACACAAAACATTGTGTTTGGAAGCCCTTCTAAAAATCTAGAAGATTTAGTTTCCTATGCTTTTATTAAAGCATATAATCATTCTGATTGTCTTTAATATCGGTCCATTCATATTTCTGGGATATTTTGAGGTGTAAGAAAAATAGGTAGCTATATATGAGTCATAAATATTCTCTAAATACAACTTACTCTTAAACCCACTGTAATAAAATAATGCCATTGTTCATTTTCATTCCCTGAGGTTTATTCTTTGATGTCCTACATACCTAATCAATCTTTAAACCAATGCCAAGTTCGATTAAAGATTGTCAGATGAGGCCGGTACTTGTTACTTAATATTTTTGCTGCAAGGAAGGAGTGTCCAGATGAAGAAGTTTGGTGTTTGGATACAGTGAAACCGTCTTACTACCTAAAATTGTGAGCGGAATAACTCAGTGCACAAGAAATCTCGCTGCAGAAATGGGTGGTGGTTCTGGAAAAAGGATCATATCATTTTCCCTTTTCACCTGTGCAGTACATACATGTTGGAGTATGACACAGGCATTTTGAGATTACCTCTGCTGTGAGCGTAGCTTGATTTGTTGTTTGCGTTTCTACTCAACAAATATATGTATATTTTTCTAGCATACAGCTGTATTCTATTTCATTTCAGTGATTTGTTATATATCTTTTGAGAACTCTAACCTCTCCTATTTTGGGCTGACACGGTAACTCAAGCTCTCTTCTCTTCCTTTTAAACATTTACAGTATTCTGTGTCTTGAAAGCAAGTTACCAGGAACTGGGAGAGGCACTATGCGAATTAGGTTACAGATGGAAATCATTATTCCGTTTGATGAAAGTTTCAATAATATTCTCCAATCTTGAGGTGAAGAAGGCTTACTTGCATGGCTCTGTGTCACAGCATCTCGTTTCCAGTGTGAAAGTAAATGAAACTCTACAGTTTCCATTGACTTAGGCTTTGCACTGGGGGTTAGTTTGCACATGAAATCGGTATCGTATGTAAGCCAGTAATGAATCTGAGCAAATCTCAGTTGTATAAGCTGATGTTAGTGAAATTATTGAAAATTTACCACTTGAGAACTTCTGGTAATTAAAGATCACTTTTAGAGGTTCCCCCACTCTTCAGGAATAACCTTGTGAAGTGTTCGTCTAAGGGCTATTCCTAACCCGCCTTTCCTAGAGTCACTCTTTACTGCTATGAAACTAAGGACTGAATATGAAGAACAAGCATTTTTAGCACATCTTTGTCTTTGCTGAGTCTGTGTTTGGTTGGTAAGCCCTCAAGGAAGAAAGATATAATATAGGGAATTTGATCTCTAATTTGGATATCGTATTTGTAACACCTTAAAATTATGATAATATGATACTGTTACTGGAGGACTAATTGGGAAACCACAAAAACTTGGAATGCATGAGCCAGTCCTGCGTTAATGTTACTTAATGCAAATGTATTGGGTTTGGGGTTGGGAATATTTTATAATTTAAGCAAGCCGTTTAAATTATGTGGTTATAACTTAAACAAAACGTAGCGTGCATGGGGGTGATAATTCAGAAGCCTTGTGGCCACTTAGCCAGTTACTTATCCCATGAGAATAATGTATGTTGTGAAAAATCTTGAATGAACCAGCAGTGGTTAAGAATATATATATATTCTTAACTTCCCTAGCTCCCAAGAAAATGAGTGATTGAAAATGTTAAATGTTGCTGCTGTTATATATATGAAGAGGAATCAAAGCTCTTGGGGGCTATAAAACCTTCATTTTCCAGTTGTAGCCCAACTCATCTGGCCAAAAGATACCCCTTAGAAATGAGCTAGATGAGGTTTGAGCCCAATCTAAGGCAAATGTCTTGAAAGGTATTTTCTTTTCAGTAATCGGTATAAAACAGTCGTATAACTTGTGTCTGTAGAACTGAGAACAGGGATTTCAGGTAAACTGAAGATCAAATAAGATATTGGTAAAAAACGTTGTCTGAAGCCAAAACTCACCAGACACTGAAAAAACCCATACATAATTTCTTTTTTCATTAGAAAGGAGACTATTTCTTAAAAGCGAGTTCATATTCATCTGCCCATTCCGATTTTAGCTGGGTCAGGGGAAAAAAAAGTGTACTGAGAGAGACAGTTGCTAGGCTAACCCAAACTAGAGAGGATTGGAGAGCTGACATGAAAACCTGCTCAGGTTAAGCATGCACAGTGCCCTAGGACAAAGGAGGAGCACGGAGCACTGATGGGGAACGAAGCTACTGAATCTTCCCTACTGTTTTTCTTGTTGATGTTTTGCATTTTTTTGGTGATAGCAACCGGAAACGCGATTTCCTGAGAAAATAAAAAAGACCTCTGAAACTGCACGGCTGGAAAAAAAATGTGGTTCTCGTAGCTGTGAGAATTAGTGTGCCACCCTGCCCTAAGTCAGGATTACATCCGGAATTAAATCCAGCTTCCCTTTGCCTTTGTTTTATTTATTATCTGCAGAATTGCTTTGTACAAATGTTATGAAAGAGCCCCTGCATTGGGGAGGTTTTTTGTAAACGAGCCACGAGCTTGAGTAATAAACAGGGTTTTGGTGGAATTTGAAGCCTCCACAAGGCGGCACTAACGCATCTCGCATCCCCGAGTTATCTTCGCCTGTCGGTGCTCATTCGCCAAACGTTTAGAAATTATATTTGCATGCGTTTTATCAAAAAACTGTTCTGCCTCTAAATTTTCGTGTTACCCTGCAAAGTGCCAGGTTAACAAAATAGGGGTTAACCTTGATAAGAGACGTCAGTAATTTCCTATACAATAGATATGCGTTCTGGGAGCTTTAAAGCAACGATAATGTAAATTGCCTATTTGCAGTGACAAACAATATTCTTTTAGTACTTTTCCAGTATTTCACTGACTTGTGAATTTTGTGATAGATACTCAGTTGCTACTTACACTGTCTTTCCTGGTCTTTGTTATGTGTTTAAAAAGTTGCAGAAACCAGTTTTGTTTGATTTCTTTGGGTTAACAAATGGATGCAACACTTGTGTGCTCCACTCTTTTTTTTTCCCCCACTGATCACAGCTGGCGAGTGAGATGAAGCTACTTCTGGTCTTTGCAAACTCGAGCCCAGCCAACCGAGATCTAGGCCCTACTGCCTTTTCTCTACTTAAACACCTACTGACCTCTGTCAATAAAGAGCAACATGGGAGAGGAGAGCAGCGGGCACAGAAAAACAAAGCGATTTTCCTGATGACAAACAGTCCCATTCGCATGAGCAGAGTTGCTGCTATCAGTAAGGAGGGCAAGCTTCCTCATTTCATCTGCTCATGTAGTAAAACGCAACTGGAGAAACGAAGTTTAATAGCAGCGAATGTGCACTCTGCCCCTCTGTCACCAAAGGCCGGCTGACCGGGGTTCACTCTGCAAGCCAGGCGAGTCTTGTTGCCATGTGTCCCTATTCTCAATAAAGCAGGGCTATTTTGGTGAGAGATTTTAGTTTAGCAGGGTTTGAAAGAGATCTTATTAAACTTAAGAACAGCATCTATACAATGTCTTTTTCTGTTGCTGACACTACTTGTCACGGTTGTTTTGAAACCTAGAAATGTAGACTCTACCTACCATTCTTTGGACAAACTGAATAGCTTCAAATGTTGTAATTACTGTATTTTAACCAAAATTCCCTTTCTATTACTTAGCAGTGTGAAAACAGATCAGAAGAAAGAAACATATAAAAGCTCTCGCTCCTAAATCCTTGCTGGCTCTTCTCCCTTGCTCTGTAGTCAAAAGTTAAATAGGATGTTCTGATTATCACCACTCCCAAAACAGATCAGTGGGGTTTTTGTTCAAAATAATTCCTCCTCCTCTTGCAGCTACTCTGTGCCAGCAAGTTCAAAATATGGGAAGCTTGACCTTAGCTACAGTCTTTGCCCATGTGCCACACATCCTGCTGAGACAATCTGGTGGAGACTTCTGAGTTCTGCCCTTTCCACCAAAGCACCGACATACCAGGGGAAGAAAAGCCCACAGGGAATCTGATGCAAAGTTACTTGAAGACAACAGGATCCACAGGTTTCATCTCAATTTTGGAGTAGGACCCAAATGTGTAATAAATTGGCAAGGAAAAACTTCCCATTGTGTACGTGGTGAAAAGGAGTCCTCATCTCCAGAGTGCTAAAGGGGAAAGTCAAAACCTCTTTCGAACTCTGCCACATTCACCAGTGTACAGTGAAAGAAAACATTCCTCCCTGATCCCGATGCTGGCGATCGTCCAGAGCCCAGAGCACCCTGGGAAATACCACTTTCCGAACCCCGCTGTGCTACCTAATCACACAATGGGCTACATATGCCATCCAAGAAAATAAACACAGGTCTGGGAAGCTGTTTGTCCTGCAGGGCTAGGAATGCTCTTCCTAACTTGGCAGGGCAGCGTAATCCTCTCTGAAAGGGGAGAGCTGCTTGAACTCAAACTGACTAATGAGATTGAAGAAAAGCCCATCAGAAGCTGGCACAGCCCTTCCTTTGCCCTGCCAACGAGCTGCCAGATGACATGGTGCCGGGTGCTCTCGCTGTGGCTTGTATTTGCGTCATGATGGAAAGTAGACCATGGACCTAGACCCCAACAAGGGCCCAAAATGTTGCTGAGTGTCAGGTTGTACCCCAGAACTTGTGGTTTATAGGGGAGGTTGCTAGCTTTTCTTGGCCTCTGGGCAAAATCTCACTGAGTTGCATGTTTCAGCACAGACCATGCGCTCCTCTCCCTGGCAGCTTCAGTAGTGACTGAAATATCCTACAACTACAGATGCCTTGAGAGACCCTTGTGGTCCATACAGGCTCTGGGCTGAGATCCCGGGATCTCAGTGAAGAGAGGTGATGGAGGACAGAAGAAGCGGTGGCTTGTTGAAGGTTGCCAGCTGGGCAGCAGCAATTGCAAATTGCACCGGCTTTCCTGAGACCCAGTCTAGCGCTCTTCTCCACTTCACTCTCGAGATCAAAACCAAATTCCTCTGAGAACGAGACTTGCATTGATTATAGTAGAAATTGGATCTGGATTTTAAATCATGTTATTAGCTCTTCTAGCAAGATGAACTGAGCGATACAATTTGATTAAAAATTGCAAAGACCTCCCCTTCCACCTCCCTCCCTCAGTTTTGGAGCAAATGTGTGCTTCATGGTAACTGGAAATGAAAGCGTTCCACAGGGCTTTTTTAATTACAGCATTAATAAAATGCACTATATGTTACTCTAGAAATCCACAGATTTGTTGCTTTAAACACATCATATTGCTATCTGAAACACTTGAAACTCTCAGAAGTTTTTAAAAGTGTGTGTTTAGGTTAAGGTTAAGTTGCCCTTGACAGCATTTTTTTGAAAGATGTGAATTGTTGAATAACCACCTTTCACCCATCCCTAATTGTAATTTAAATGACAATATGCTCCCAATCAATAGTTCTTTGTCACACTTTGAAGATCAAGGATGAGATTTCACCCCATGAGTTTACATGGCAAAAGCTTCTTTTTCATAATGCTAAAAATGTTGCATCCTGCTGTTAAAGAACTATAAGAATACCTGCTCTCAAATAATTAGTTTTGAATAAAAGCATTTAAGTCATACTTTATAGCCATTAATTTGAAACAATTCAAAGCCCTTCATTTCTGCACTTTGTTCACAGCTAAATATTACGATAGATATTTTAGCCAATTGGAAAAAATAATCAGTTACAGCAAGGTAATCTGAACAACTTAAGTTAGGTGATATTGTGAGAGGTGGGTTTTGAATAACTGTAGCTTTATTTTTGCATAACTTTCATTTCTATATAGAACCATCTTTGCAAGTGGAAAATTAAAAAGCTTTTAACGGTAATCATTGTGTGTATGTGACTTTGCATTGCTGTGTGCTTGTCTAATAGGTACGTATGGGGGCATGTTGCTATTTCTCCAGTTGTACATGTAAAGACAGAGATTTATTACACAGGCTCCAGTCAAACAGCTGATTTTTTTTTTTTTTTTTTAATTTATATTATTTCTATTGCTAGGAGTCCTAGGCAAGGGCCAGGACTCTCCTGTGCTTGGTGTTATGAAATGCCAAACAGAATGATGGTCTTTGTCCCAAAGTGCTTACAATTCTTGTTTTTAGTTTGAGCAGCGAAATGTTTTAAGAAGGATAAAGTCTGGTCTGTTTCTATGTTGTCCTTGGTAAACCCAATCTAGTCTGGTCTCAGAAACGGAGCAATTCTGCTCGTTGCCAGGGAGAATACATAGGTATCCAATGAGTCATGGTCAAACATACGGCCATTATTAGACCACAAACACAGGAGGAGAAAAAAGATTTCATTTGGACCTGTTGTCACTGCCGAGCTGGTGAAGAGGAATAACAAATAACTGAGTGGAGGAGGTTGCTCTTTAGGTATTTATGAGGAGCTTCTCTCCCTGTGGGTATAGACTGGGGAAAAGCAGAAATATGCATGTTGGAAAATTTAACTAGAGCAAAGGAGGCTGCATCATGGTCTAACTAAGAGCATTTAGTACATTTTAATGGCAAACTAGAGACAATGGGAAAGAGAAGCTAAAGCTGTAAAGGGCTTTAGTGAATACAAACTTATTTTTAGTTTGGAAGAGAAGGGGCAATCAGAAGAAAGACGCAAAGAGAGAAGTGATTAAGTTTTGTGTTAGAGCAATGATCTCTGTGGCAGTATCGCAAATGAGTAAGAGCGTGTTCATCCGGGCCAAGAAAAAAGATGCTGAAGAAACAGGACACAGGGTGCTGAACACCACAATGCACGGTTGTGTTTTTGTGGCTTAGCGGAAAAGGTCATGTCTGAGAATTGTTACGCGGAAATGTTTTGCAAGACGGGGCCCATATGTAAAGATTTAGAGAAAAATCTCAATTAAAGAGGGAGCAAAAGTTCTTACTTTTAACTGTGGGCTTGTGCAAATATGGAGTAAAAAACAACCCATGGAGAAAAGGAAAAAATGTTTTTTTGAAGCCTCCTTTAAACTGAAAATCCATAAAATAAAGGCTTTGTACTTGGGCAAGTCCTCTCCTCCCAAGTTATTGTTTAGTGTGAGATTAGGGAACTGCCTGTTTTTACTCAGGCACTGAGTTTTGACTGGGAGAATCTCTTTGTGGTGTTAAACAGTTCCTGTCTGGGCTGCTAGCAAAAGATTTAGAGAGCATCAGGTTGTGCGCAGGATCCCACTGAACTGAGCCATGCACAAATACATAGCAACAGGTATTGCCCCGCCATTACACTTTATATGTAGTGATCTGAACGTAAGGATATGGCATGGCTGTGTATGACTCTGGGTAATCACAAAGCCTTTCTGTGCTCCAAGTTTTCCTTCGTATAAAACGGAGGTAATAATATTTCCAGCTCTGACACTAGGGGTTGGGGGATTGATACTTTTGAACATATATTTGCGAAAAACTGTATTGGTACAAAGTATTGTTTCTGTTCACGTTGTTTCAGATTATTAACGCTATTGGTCATTGTATCAGTATACTCAAAACACAGGATTTATTGATGGCTTTTATTTCCTACATGTGTCATATAAATGCCTTAACAGATGAACAGAGTAGTGAAAATGATAGGGTACTTCAGAACGGCTCAGAGTCACTGCTTCTTTAATAAAGATTTGGTTTTGTATGCCGGGAGAGATGGAATTCACACCCCAACCTATGCACAGCTGCAAGCCCTATTAAGTGAAACCCCTCCTAAATATAGATCCAATGGCCTCATCCCTGGCCAGCTTCCAAAGACCAGAGAGGCCTGTTTCACTCCTTCCACATCCCCCTTCCAACGCACAATGAGCATCAAGTCATCGAACTTTCTTCTCGGTAGCTGGGAAACGCGGGTGCAGAGTTCGGAGGGTCTGAAAGGCGTAGCGAAGGCTTCCTGCAAGGAGGGTAATTTTCATGTGTGCAATCAGTAAGTAAAAAGAACACTACAATCACTGTAGCTATTCATAAGCTATATATTCGTTTTCCTGTGTGTTGTCACTTTAAATAAAAAGGGCTTTTTTTTTTTTTTTTTTCAAGTAGCCCTCAAGACAGCATTCATGAGATGAGCAAGTCTGAGCCATGTTCAGACAAAACATTTTAATGATCAGGAGAGCCCTGATGCTTGGCAGTCGCTAAAGATTGCATGTTAAGAGTAAGCCAAATCATCAAAATGCAGCTTGAGTAGGTCCAGTGATGGTGTATTATATTGCTACAATTGTGGCTGCTAGAGTTAAGGTTGAGTGGGCATTTCTATTATAAACCCCAACTGGTAAGGTTGAGTAGTTTGACCACATCAGATAATGTCAAGTGAAACTTGAGCACAGAGGTGCTCGCCAAGCCACTCTCCATCATTTATCAGCAGTCCTGGTTAACGGGGGAGGTCCCGGATGACTGGAGGCTTGCCAGTGTGACGCCCATCTACAAGAAGGGCCGGAAGGAGGATCCGGGGAACTACAGGCCTGTCAGCCTGACCTCGGTGCCGGGGAAGATTATGGAGCGGTTCATCTTGAGGGCGCTCACAAGGCATGAGCGGGACAACCAGGGGATCAGGCCCAGCCAGCACGGGTTCATGAGAGGCAGGTCCTGCTTGACCAACCTGATCTCCTTCTATGACCAGGTGACCCGCCTAGTGGATGAGGGAAAGGCTGTGGATGTGGTCTACCTGGACTTCAGCAAGGCCTTTGACACTGTCTCCCACAGCATTCTCCTAGAGAAGCTGGCGGCTCACGGCTTAGACAGGTGGACTCTGCGCTGGGTCAAAAACTGGCTGGACGGCCGGGCCCAGAGAGTTGTGGTGAATGGAGTTACATCCAGTTGGCGGCCGGTCACGAGCGGTGTTCCCCAGGGCTCAGTACTGGGGCCGGTCTTGTTTAATATCTTTATTGATGATCTGGATGAGGGGATTGAGTGCACCCTCAGTAAGTTTGCAGATGACACCAAACTGGGCGGGAGTGTTGATCTGCTCGAGGGTAGGAAGGCTCTGCAGAGGGACCTGGACAGGCTGGATCGATGGGCCCAGGCCAACTGTATGAGGTTCAACAAGGCCAAGTGCCGGGTCCTGCACTTCGGCCACAACAACCCCATGCAGCGCTACAGGCTTGGGGAAGAGTGGCTGGAAAGCTGCCCAGCAGAGAAGGACCTGGGGGTGCTGGTTGACAGCCGGCTGAACATGAGCCGGCAGTGTGCCCAGGCGGCCAAGAAGGCCAATGGCATCCTGGCCTGGATCAGAAATAGTGTGGCCAGCAGGAGCAGGGAAGTGATCGTGCCCCTGTACTCGGCACTGGTGAGGCCGCACCTCGAATACTGTGTTCAGTTTTGGGCCCCTCACTACAAGAAGGACGTTGAGGTGCTGGAGCGTGTCCAGAGAAGGGCAACGAGGCTGGTGAGGGGTCTGGAGAACAAGTATTATGAGGAGCAGCTGAGGGAACTGGGACTGTTTAGCCTGGAGAAAAGGAGGCTGAGGGGAGACCTCATCGCTCTCTACAACTACCTGAAAGGAGGTTGTAGCGAGGTGGGTGTTGGTCTTTTCTCCGAAGTAACAAGCGATAGGACGAGAGGAAATGGCCTCAAGTTGCGGCAGGGGAGGTTTAGATTGGATGTAAGGAAAAATTTCTTTACTGAAAGAGTGGTGAAACATTGGAACAGGCTGCCCAGGGAAGTGGTGGAGTCCCCATCCCTGGAGGTATTTAAAAGATGTGTAGATGAGGCGCTTAGGGACATGGTTTAGTGGGCATGGTGGTGTTGGGTTGACGGTTGGACTCGATGATCTTAGAGGTCTTTTCCAACCTCAATGATTCTATGATTCTATGATTCTATGATTCTCATATGAATTGACACCCAAATATGTGTAACCTCCCTTTCAAAACAGGCTCAAGCTCTTCCCCTTCCACCTACCCCTCTTCCCAGCCTACACCTGATTTTGTACCTGGGTCATTCTCTTAAAACACCATTGAATAAAAAAATTGTAGATATTTAGTTTAAAGAAATCGAGAGAAGCAGTGCCCGATTGTTGGTGCAGGTTTCTCTCCTGGTGGCTGTCACACTGCTTGGCATCGCTTCCATGCAGTGGTCATGCCAGCATTGCAAACCAACCCACGCCATCGCGCCACCTGGGAGTATGATGTGATCTGTAGGGCTCTCAGTGACAGCATTAGTGTAGTTATATCATGGCAATGACACTGTATTTCGCCAGAGTGCCCTTTTTCCCTGGGAGGTACTATAGTAAACTCCACGGGTAACAGCTCAGCATTGGCAGCACGTTTCGAAACCCCAGGCAGAAAGCTTTGCCAGTACGTTTTGCCAAAGTGCTCTGAGCATGCGCATGGCCAATGCACCACAGATCTGCAGAGCTCATTGCAACCAGCAGGGATTAGTGGGGCCAAGAACATAACAGGATTAAAGAAAAAATTGAACTTGGATAAAACTTAATTAAAACATCCTATGTTGTGTTGTTTTCTGGAAGGGACAGAGGCCTTTGTAGCTACAGGGCCAACATTAACTAGTGAGGATTAGAAATGGGTTTTCTTCGTAAGAGAGTGACTCTTTAAGTTGATTCAGGAGAGAAAGGATGCTCCAGTGGTGAGGGTGCAGCTGGGAAATCAAACCCCGGAGTGCCCTGCCTTTTCTTTGTGGTCATGAGGAGGTTGAGCAGGCGTAGATCTTCGCAGGTATTTAGGACTTTACCCTTCAGCAGTCTCTGGGGACCTTAAGTGGGTGAACATTTCCAAGGACAAGGCCTTAGTCTGTGCTGCCCATCCCTCCATCTGGAAAATGAAGAGCCAAACATTCACCTGTCCTCTGCAGTGCTGGAATGGACGAGCCGGTTAGAGACAGAACAGAGGTGAATGAGTCAGGCGTTGAGTAAGAACAGAGGGAGGGGAAAATCCTGCCACTGATAGATTAGAAACACTGCTCTGCAGAAGATTTAAGATACTTGATGGTATCGTGATAATTTTTTGTGTGTCAGAGTTGCTAAATATTCAAATCACTGTTTTTTGCCAAACCCAATGTGGAAAAGCAGATGAGAGCATGTTTTGCAAACTTTTTAAATCACCTACAGTGCTTAAGATGATGAAGGTAGATTAGATAAGACTAGCAAAGTTATTTGAACATAAACATTTATTTAAAAAATATCCTCTGCATTGCTGAGCCCACAAACATTGTATAAATAATACACAGTTCATGAATAGGAATGAACAGACTTCTACCCCTCACCAGTATAGATTTGTATTCTGCACCTGCCAGGACTTTAATAACTCTCCTGAAAACAGTAGTATCTTTGCAGAGAGATCTAAAGGAAGTTGTTCTTGAGAATATGCCCCTGAAGCTTAAACTTCAGTTATTAATGGATAGATTTACAAATGTATTTAGGCAATTAAAAATAAGAATACATGACCAGTCCTATTTATTAAAGCTAAACAAGTTAGCTGCCTAGTTGCTGGTCTGGTCTCTGTTAATGCCCTTTGGTACATTCACGCGTTTTTAGGGTCATAAGCACTTTGTCAATCATACTCTTGTTCTGCAAACAATGCTACGTGTGCTTAGCTTTATGCATGCAAATATTACCCAGTGGGACTGCTCACACAAGTAAAGTATTTACATGTCTGTAGGAGCTGGCCTGAAATGGTAAACATTACAGAACAGGTGTAAACTACCATCTTTGGGTCTATGAGTTTAAACATGGCCAAACTTCAGAGGTGGCTGGTTTCAAGCTGGTGGTACAAAAAGTTTACAGAAAAATCTTGCTTAGGATTTGGTCTGAGCTTGCTTGTCATGTTGGTTTGAATCTACCTTTACAAAGAGTGCTTCCTTTTTTTCCTTTCTTTGCAACCTTACCTGTGTACTCCTGAGGGTCTGTCTCAACACTGGTGGCTACAAAGCCGCCTGCTAAAATGGAAGACCGAAAATAACGCACTGAATTTCCTATGCAGTTGGGGAATTAAAAGAAATCTGTGTAGGAACAGCTGTTCTGGAATATGTTCAGAGTGCTTTCCTGTATCTGTCTCATCTACTTTGGTTAAAAAACAAACAACAAAAACCCGAAAACCAACCCCTTGGTTAATAAGTCAGCGGGCACATCAAGAATTTGAGTCTCGGGCAGGGGGAAGGGAGGAAAGTTTTGGAATCATTTATGTACTAAAATGCAGCCCACATTCCACAAAACATTGAATATTTAAACCTTGTTGTTAATGACCCTGTGTCTTTTGTTTGGGCAAATACCTAATGAGTCAATTATGAACACATACATCATCATTTGTAAGGTATTTACTGTATTATATGTTTTAAAATGGAAAGAAGTTATTAGCTTTCAAGTACCTTTTAATCTTGATATTATTAACAACGAGAGATACATTTGTCTCTATACATTAATAATCTGAGGGTTAATACTCTATTTGATCAAAGGAACATTAAAATGACCTAGTAACATCTCAAAATACAACCTGCGCGTACAGCGAGGGTGGTGGGGTAGAGCACTGTGGCTGACCAGTTCCCTATCAACTTGATTGCAGGTTCAGGGTCTAAATCACAATAACACACCTATAGTTATCAGATGATTCAGTAACTCCCGCAGATGAGAGAGCACTATTAAATGTGTCAAATAAAAATTAACAACACTGATGCATTTTTGTTTCTATTAGTGCATTTTTAGTATGCTTTTCCTATGCTAGGTGATAAACAGCTAAGAAGTGCTCCCAAAAAGCTTCCAGTCTAGAAAGACAAAATGTTTGGACAGAGAGATGTGACTGATATGGTGGATATGGAAATGGAAAACAAGTTAGTTGATGGGTTTGGCTGTAGTTTTGTTATGGCCAACGTGCACATATGTGGATCATGGCAAACCATGTTGGAAATGAGCATGCATGGGACCAGCAGTAAATCTGGTATCTCCTGGAAATTCAGTTGTGGCTGTCAAATTTCTACAACTGGCACTGTAGGAGATGTCCAAGTCCCACCAGGGTTTTGCAGTCATTGTACAAGGTGATTCTTTTTGCCTCAAAAAGAATGTATACAAGAACTTCGCTTTCAGTTTTCTTAAACTACAGAGGGTTGTGACTGCTCTTGGTAATGCAATTCCTCAGAGGAAGGGAGTGTTTATACCTATTTCCCAAAGCAGGCACAGTAAATGAGCCCATGCAGAGCTCTGTGCTGTCATTACTCCAACTGGCTTGTTCCACATTAGCTTACTGAACACTACAGTTTTTCAGGGAAGACATTCTCACGGTTGTAGGCTGAGTTATGCATTCAGTCTTGTAAACGCCTGGTACTACAGTGAAGAGACAGCACCTCCCCTCCATCACTGTTTCTGTGGCATAGATACTTGTTGTTCCCTTTTTCAACCGTTATGCAACATTCCTGTTTGCGTGTTACAACGGATTTGTTTTTTACCACGGAAATAGCTGCATTTCAGTGATGGTAAGACTGCTACCTCAACAGATCTAGTGTTTGCAGAAAGCACCACCCTGGAAACCAGGGAATAACCCAATCCTGCTCATGTTCAGACATCACACCAAAATGGGCATCTGGTCTGTCCACAAGCATCGCAAGGGACTGCTCTACCTCTCTCTCTTCCATACCCTTTGTTTTTTCACCTCAGTTGCTCTTGCTGCTCTTCATTAGCTCACGCCCACTCATGAACAACTAAACCAAGCAGAACAAGTGGAAATCCTCCCTTAGGCCCTGGGGAGCTCTGGGAGATGCAGCAGTGGGAGTAAGGGACAACAAGGAAAGGATTACTAATACATTAACCACTAAACTCGAGTTAAGGAAATTGTTTCTGCCTTTTTTTTTTTTTTTTTTTTAATATGGGTTAGCAGAGATGCCTGAAGAGTGGTGACACCTTTGAAGTAGAAGTGACCTGACACGTGATGTTAAGAGAAGAGCTCACAGAGACTCTCTACCAAACTGGTCGATAATATCTTTCTAAAGCCATCTACCCTGTAAAATAACAAGTATGGCACACTTTGACTGAAATATTTCATCCTGTTACCATAAGGGTATCAGAATCGCTGTTTATTGCTGTGTGAAACATTCACATAACCTGGCCGGTGTCTTGGACATAGTCAGGCTCTAATGGTCAGAAAAATCCCCATAAACAAGCCCAAATTAAGGATTGTTTGTACTGTTAACAAAATGCATGAAGCCAACAGATCCCACTAACTCCCTGGAGTGGGGTGGCTGCTCTAGGGAGGGAATGAGGAGGACTCCGGGAAGCCCTCCCAGATGTCAAAGCAAGGCACAGAGGTGGTGGAGGCTGAGGGCGCCACGTCCCTCCCGTCGGGCAGGTTGGGTTTCCTTTGGCCCCCTGGGAAAGGCGCTTCAGATCGTGTGGAAACTCAGTATGAATGAAATCCTCTTACTTTCTGCATAGCTCTCCAAATTATCCTTGTATGAAATCAGATGCATAACTCAGCCATGGTATATTTAATGCTGCATCTCTTTTTCTGCCTTACTCTCCCCATGCCTTATTTCTCATGCCAGACTTATTCTCCCTTTGTTTTTATGGGTTTTGCAGCAGTAAAACTGGCTGCTGTTTAGCAAGAAGAGCTGTAGCTTGATTCAAACCTTAGTTACAGACTGTTTCTTTTTGTTGTTAGACACTACCCGCCTCATACTCTACCTGGCCAAACCTGCCAAGTTTTGGATTTCCTAGAGGAGGCTTTTTATTCTGTCTTCTTGTCTGCACATGTACACACAACCTCCAATTATATAATAGGTGAACTCACTGTTGTGCTATTGTGCATTTTCCTCTTTTTACAAGCTAACTGCACTGACACTTTTTTGTGTTTCAAGTCTATTGTTACCTCGTGCTGGGGCTGCAGCCCTGAGATTTCCTCGAATCTTCACTTTTACCACACCTAATCAAGAGCTTATTTTTAGCACATTTTTTTACCTCCACTTTTTAAGGCTTTCAGAAGTTTCAGACCTCTAAAATACTAAAAATGGCCTGGCCAGCATAATCTCTCTAAACATTGAAACATCGTGTAATCTTTGGGCATGTTATCAGCCTATCTAGGATGGCAGAACACCTTAGTTGGTGGTAAAAGAGCTCAATGTGTTTTAAAAAATGAGCAAGAGGTGATTCCCTTGGTGCTGCTTTCAGGCTCAGCTTTCTGAGCAGCTTCAGAGGAAGCTCCTGGAGGAAGCACCATGTTGTCATCAAAGCCGCCAGCGTGCAATTTATATCTGACAGCGAGGAGGAGGACGGGGTTCCCCTTCCAGCCACACATGTTGCGTGGGCACGAGGCTTCCCGGAGACGGGCTTTCAGCTGGTACACATCTGCCTCAGCACAGCTCTCCTCCTTTTCAGCAGATAAGAAATGATGAGCATGCGGGGCTTGTTGCAAACCGGCCCTTTGTCGAGAGCGGTTTCTTGGAAGAGTGACCACGTATTTCTGATCGAAGGAGAGGAAAGACGCAATTTTTGCCTCCAACTAGCTTCTAGATCATCCTTCTCTGCCGACCACATATAAGGAGGAAGGGGAAAAACAACTGCAAACAAACAAAGAATGAGTGAGGTGGCTGAGCCCAAATTAGATTAATTAGCCTCAGGCTGTTTTGTATGTTTATATTTAATTTAGGTTTAGCTACTTCAAAGTTCACATAGTTCTAGTTAATAACTTTACTATAACTTATTATTTTCAGATGTTGGCAGGTAGACAAGTTGTGAGTCACCTGGAATATGAGGCTAAATAAGTAATACTCACTGGCAGGGTTTTGACCATGACTGATTACACTTCTCTGTCTTCTGTGCTAGAAAAATATAGCTTCAGAAGGAAAAAAGTCTACTTTTCTCACTTCTAGTGCCATTTTATGTTGAAATGTCCATGGGGTGGGTTAGATTTCATACATGGCTGTCTAGCTTTCAAAAACTTTCAATCTTTAATCTGCTGCTTAATGGTTAGTACATCCTGTAGCATACCAGATCTTTATTATTTCATTTGACCTCTTTTGTGAACCTATAAGGTCCACAAAACCTGTTTGTTTATGAGCAGTACGGTCTAGAGGTTAGTAGTCTTAAATCACAGAGGAGAAAATGAATGGGTAGCTCTTTACTTGGGATAATAAAATTGTTGTCACTCCAACTATAGATTTTTGTAGGTTGCTACATTAGTTAAATAAAATACTGCCTCATCAATGCAAATTCCAGTTCCGGCTAGTCCTGTTGTTGGCTATAGAAGCAGGAATTCACTCATATTGCTGGCAGTAAAAAGAACGAAAATTGTGTTTGACAAGAGCGGAGAGTTAAGATCATAACTTTTCAGAACCAATAAGGGTTCATGGAAAAATATATACTTGGGAAGAACAAAACCCTAATCACAGGCATTGCTTACTGGAGGTCTACAGCTGTGACAAATGGTGTGATATTCATGAATATGCAAAGTTCTTTTCAGCCTGTAATTATAAGAATCATTGAGCCTATATATGCATTTCATAGGAAGCCTCAGTTGCATAAAGCAGCAGATGTATTTTGGTGACAACAATCAATAGTATGAGAGAAACTCATCATAATCCCAGGAGCTCAGCGTGGACGCGACAGGCTGTTTTTCCTCTAAATTTCCAAATCCTTCTGTGAATTTGCACCACTGGATTAGTGCATGTTTCTCTCTACTCTCAGAATAAGTCTGCTCTCCTTGACACCCAGTCAGATGCACCAGCTCTCCTCCTTTGCCTTCTCTCCCTTTATCCCATATCCACCTTGGAGAGAGAGAAGAAAAGCACTGCTTGCTCCAAGCCCTTCCTGCTCCAAGCACAGATGCATTTCACCCCGAAGCAGCACCAGCTACTTGCGGGGTGACAGGCCCGTTGGGCTATTTTGCTTGATTTTTCCGCTGGCATTTTGTTTGAAGTGCTACTTCCATCTGGAGATGAAATAGCCTCAGAATCTATCATCTAACACCTCTTTCTTACTGATGTGTTTTGCAGATGAAGCCCTGGCTGGACCGAAGTCAGCAGCAGTGGCTGAAGACACCACCTCACATGTGAAGGTCGAAGCTGAGTGCAGGTAGGGTTAAACTCGAGCTGCAGCTGGCAGAGCTGGGGCTTTGGCTCTGCCTCCAGGCACTGCTTCTTCGCTGTGTCAGGGGATCACTGATGGATGGAGGAGACAGTGAAAGATGTGGCTGTTAAAGATTTCCCTTTCACTGTTGGAAAAACTAAGAAAAGTCTAAATCCAAGAGTTATGCAACAGATCCTAGAACTTAGCCTTCTTAGCCCAAATAAAATAATCTCCAAAGCCAAAAAGGTGAAAAAGAGCAATCCTGATAAATTCAGAATCAAGTGAGACATAGGAGAGAGGTAACTTAGACACCTATAGCAGCTTATCATGGAGGAAGATTATTATTACCCTGTTATGTGTATCTGGGGACAGAGACAGCTGTTTGCGTTTTCTAAATATCACCCTGGGACTAACATCTCACCATACCAATGTAAGCATATATTTTACGAATTGAAATACCTGTTTATCAACAATATTAAAGTATCTGTGTTTGTCAGGCTTATTTTGGCAGTAAATGATGTTGCATGTGTTGGTCTTGATGAAAAGCGTTGAGATGTATTCTGTGTTAGGAAGGGTCATCTCGGTATTTTGCGCCTTGTTCTCACTGCTCCCATGTCTACTTTCACAAGATCTCTCAAGGTTTCTCCATACCATGTGCAAAGCTCTTTGGAAAATACTGGGCTCATGCCTATATGGTCATTACAGGCGCTATTAAACCCCAGTGCTTATTCAGGTGTTATGAAGGTGACCCATCAAGATTTCTACAGGTTGTTTGGAGTTAACTGCAAATATCTGGAAGAAACACGTGTTCTGCCCTTCAGAAAATCACGTGGAAGGCATAAACAGGTTATCATGACAATTATTATTGTATGGTGCAAGACTGTTTAGGAAATAGCTCTTTTTAGGGAAAAGGCAATAAAATTGATGTGTTTAAGAACATTAGGATATTTAAAATGTTGAAAAAACCCTACTGTATGAAGAGAAATCACTGCGTTTCTAGAAGCTACATTGTATGTGTTCAGGGTTTCTTGGCTCTTTGTTCTTAGTGTAAATGAGACAAAATACTTGTTCTTAGACAGCAGTATACTTACTTTCTAACGAAATACCTGTGGGTTTTGGCATAGCCCAGCCTGTGTCAGAGGCAGTATGATCACCGTAGCAAGCAAGACGTAGGGAGACACAGGTTTACTTACTATAAACCATCAACTTTTTTTCTTCTTGAAAGGTTGGGATATAACCCTCAGTACACACCTACCCAGGGAAGGAAGGGGCACCTTACACCACCTTTACGTGGGCAGTAGCACAGGCAAAGAGACCAGACTCCATGCCAGAACTGCTATTATTTTTCCCTAGGCTAGGGCAAATATTGGTCCCAACTACCTGCACAAACCGAGCCAGGACAGGGGAGGGAGTAATCAGAAGGGACTTTGCAGTGCTTTGCGTTTGGGGAGAAACTAGGTGACAAAACTCATTTAGAGCCAGTAACAAATTAGTTTAGGCTTATGGCATTGCAGCTGTGTATCACTCCTTGCTCAGGACTCATGGCATTTTAGCACCTTTAAACTGTTTACTTCTTGCGTACCAAAGTCAGATGGAGAGGTGCACATCTTCATGGCTAGATGGATGTGGTAAGCATGAAAAAACGGCCCTAAAATACAAATGAGTGACCTGTGGTGTAGCAGAAGGGGATCTTGTCATGCTGAGTGCTGTGCAATCTGTTGAAAGCAAGCCTTCATATTGATTAACTACCTTCTACTGCCATAACATAACTGAAATCCAATATGTTACATAAATAAAAATCTTTTTGGTTATTAAGGGGTCATTTATTTTGGGAAAATGTCCACATGAGTGTATAGTCCTTATTCATCCTGAATGGAAATGATAAACAATTGGGGTTTATGCAGAAAACCCGCAGGGGGTAGAAGGCTGCGGGGGTGGAAGGCTCCTTCCGCAAGTGGGGTCAGGGTGCGGTACTCGGTGTCACCAATTTTCACCCTGGCAGCACCTTCTGCCTCAGGGATTTCTGCTCCCTGCTGGGACCCCCAGGCCAGGGCAAGAGCCGTGCACCTCCAGCGGTGGGCGTTGGGCACAAATTGGGTAGGTAGAGGCAAAACTCGAGACCAACACCCACGGTTGATTTTGTAGGTATGAACTGCGCCAGTGGAAAAAAATTCTTTGCCCGCAGGCTTCAAAAAACAACAAAAAAAGGCAGAATATAGCCTCGACTACAGAATTGCTGCCTGGCACATTTGTACATTTCAATTTCCAATAAGCCGCATTCTCTAATCACAAGACTTCTAATCTTCTACCACCGAGTCACAGATTTTGAATTCAAATTTCCTTCTTTTTGTCTGTATTTAAAAAATAATAATAATCATTTTCCATCTATTACAAATAACAATACAGATCCACAGACTGAATGCTGAAGTTGTAATTCAATCTCGGGCTTTGGCTGCCATTCATTGGTACCTCGAGCTGTGCTCTTATTATTTATGACATCAGCAGAAACTCTCGATTGAATTGCAGCCTTATATTTAATTAGAGACTATGTATTATTTTGTATGCAATATCCAGAATTAAAAATAGCCCCTTTCCAGAGTATAATGGGGAAAAGGCAGCAAAGTTTGAATATATATTCTAATTGATATTTCTTGTACTTATTCTAAAAGTAATCAAAACGTATGTTAAATATTAATTATAATATTTTTACTGCATTGTGCACCCTGATTTATTGCTGCCTCTTTTGGTTCACTTTTTAATTACTGTACATTATAAGAAAACTAAGGTTTTTTTAAATAGAAGAGTTATTTAGCATTGAAATTAATGTATAATTCAATATCAATCCTCATAGCGAATGTTATATTAAACGTAATGAACAAAAGGTGTATTTAACACAGTTTGCAAGTTTTTTTTTACTTTTTTATTTTCTCTCCTCTCACAACATGCCTCTCAACTCTCTCCACATTTAAAAGTCAGGGACAAAGCTCATAAAGGAACAAAAGACTAAAATCAGGGATGGTCTTTTTTTAAAAGAGGTACAGTTTCAAAGCCTGGAGGAAAAAAAAAGATAGAAATCAAAGTGCTCTTGAATACAGAGAACATTTTAAAGGAAATATTGAACTGTTTGCTTAAAAATCTTACATTATTGCCTTCTTTTTTAACTCAATTCCTTTTTGAAGGAGAACACCAGATAGGGACAAAGAGAATATTTTCATGCAAAAATCAGGCACAGGTACAGAGGCACAGCCAGACATCATTTCAAGTGGGCACAGGAATTTAATTCAAGTTATTCTCTCCTTTATTCCACATTTAACAAAGTTGAAGGATTTATCCACCTCTCTGACACTAGTGCAGACTTCACTAGGTAACATTTGTATCCAGTGGCAAGTAAATATTGGGCTGGATTTTTATGTCCACCTGAAATGGATTCTGGTTATAAACCTCAGCAGCTGTAGGAAATAAGTTTTGCATCACTGCGGAGCTCTCTGCAAAGATTTGTTAAGCTGTTATCAGCAAGAACAAAGAGATTACCCTTGTTTACCCACCCAGGTCTAATTCAAAGGCAGCGCAACCCATTTCTTGCAGGGGTAAATTTCACCTGATATTTGGAGGCACCAAGATCTGTGAGTATTGGGAAAATGGTACACTGGCCAAAAGTGTTCCCGTGTTTTAGCAGTGGGTGCTTTAGAAATCCCCAGCCAGAGGGAGGTGATGTAGTGGGCCCTTGCTAAATCATTGGCGTATGGTCATGGGAGAGCGGAGAAAGAACAAGGTGATGCCTCCTGCCCCAGGGCAAGTCCGAGCCCCGGGCTCGCGGTGGCTCGACCCACTCAGCCTGCGGATGCGGGGCGTTTGGAGGGATGGATAAGATGTTTGAAGCAATATTTACAGATGTGTTATCATTAGCCTGAGAACCTCCTTCTCTAAGCTACATGATCTGGTTTCCTGAAAGGAGAAATGAAAAAAACATGTTTGTTTTTAAATAAATAACAGATCCCTCACTAAATCATCTAACATACTGTCTATTTATATTTCATAAGGACAAATGTTTCTGACAACTCTCATAATAGGTCTGTACAAGTATGCCATGTTCTTCCCAAGGAGGCTTCTTTGAGTGACATAAATTGCCAATAATGAAAATTTTAACAATTCAGGCTAAATAATTTTTTAACTTTTAATGTGCAGAGATGCAACATAACACGGCAGGCCTTGCGAGAGAAGACATTTGTTTTGGAAAGAAGTTGCAGAGTGTATTTATTCATAGACCAAACTAAAAGCAGCATGAACATTATTTTTTAATAGCTCTGCTTGTTGGGTGGCTATACAGAAACACTGATGTATTCCTTCAGTAAATACTGGAATATACAGCGCTGTAGTGCCTTGAGGAAATCTCAAGTACCAAAATGTTAAAAGTGCAGATTTTACAGCATTAAACAATGATGTTGACCAAGAGGTCACCTGAGATGGTGAGACTCTAAGTGAAATCATGCCACAGCTCAGTTCTCTTGTCTTTAATGACACAAACAGCCACTGAACAATCAGCATCAAGAAAAAAACTTATTATTATTCCTCCAGAAATCCCCCACCAACAAAATCATAATATTGAAACCCTAAAACACAGGTAACGGAGGCAACACCCAAGGGAGCAGGGAGGGGAACTTTCTTGTCACTCTTACCACTCCTCTCCTCATCAAGCTGTGTCGGGGTCCATTAATCCACTTGAAATTCCCATATCACTGTCATTTACCCTCCTCCCTGCCCAGCGACCACTGATGTTGGCATTGACAGGCGCCTGTCACTTCCGATGAATTCTGGATCTGGTCCACTGGACTTCTGCAAGGCAGGCGAGGATCATTAGGATTTTGCAGTGTTAGTTCCAGCTTTCCTCTTATATAATAGCAGTACCATTTGAAAGTCACAAAATATAGTTTCAATAAAAGGCTTTCAGATCAGATAAACATTTCAGCTTTGCTTTGGAGTTTACAAGACCTGACAGCCGTCTATTTTAAGTGTACAACGGACTTTCAAACATTGTTGTTTAAATATCTAATAACTCTTACATAAGAACTTAGCACTAACAGTGCCATCATGCATTCATTTGAAAAAGCAGTAAACTTATCGCACGGAAAAGAAAATGTGGATATTGCCACTTAACAGTGTATTGGGCAGGCATCCTTATCGATTCAATCACAGTAGATTTTTTTTTTAATATTTGCCAGTCAAAACAAAAAAGTTTTCATGCAAATTAAGCATGCATTTTCTGAAGCCAAGTTCGTGTTGCAGTGAAAATGCGGTCTATTGCTATAATGTAGGATCCTTTTTGTGTTACGAATATAGAAATGACTCTAATAACTGTATACATCAAAATCATGCTGAATTTGTAAAATAAAAGTAGGCAGCTCTGTTGTCTGTGTATCCTTCTGAAAGACTTTAGTTCAGCAAAGCATTTTTATTAGTATTTACTACTCCCACTGAAGTTAATATACCTAATTACAGACAATAAAACAACTGAGATTCTTCAAATTAAAGCCGTCTTTAATTGCTTTGCTAAAATTGAACAGTAATGTCATTATGTTAACAAACACTCACACTTATCTAGAAGAGGATGATGTAATCAAACATGAGAAAGAGTCAGGATGGGAAACTGGTATCTTTATTGTTAAGCTGGCCTGGTGTGCAGAGCTCTTCCAGAAGACTTAGGAAGACTTGCATCACATGATGCAAGTGAAATGCAATCCAGTGGGGGGAAAAATGGAGTGAGGAAAATAGACACATTGCAGAGTTAGTTCTTAATTAAAATTAAAACTGACAAAACAAACCCTGCAGGCAGGCATCCATTAGTGCCACAAGGCATAAGAACATGGAAATTTATTTTAGTGCAATAGTTTTAGCTTTGTGTGTTTCCTCTACCAATAGATGTTGAATTATTTGTAGTCTTCAGCATAAGTAGTGATCAAGGGAGGCAAAGGGAGAAAATGGTTAGGGCTGAGTAGGCAGAAACCTTATTAATTGTAACGGAGTTGGACTAAGCCCTTACTAAATTTCCCTGAAGGCAAATGGCATGTGGGGAATTTTGTGTAGAAAGGAAGCTGAAGTTTCCATGCAACCGTTGATTTTTGGTGAAACACGTGTCACTCATGTTCTTAAACTGCCTGTACGTATCAGATTATTGATACTGAACGGAATCAATTAGTCTGGCTCTAATCCATACTTGGGTAAGACAGAGGATGTAGTATTTCTTGCAAGTGAGCAGAGGAGTCTGAGAAGCAACATATCTACAGATTGCACTGTTTCACATTTTGATCTTGAGTAAATCGTTTAACTTCTGTATACCAGTTTCTGTGTGTGTGTGTTAAATGAGAATGATATATATTTGCCTGATATTTAAAAGCATTGGAATGTGGGGAAGAAAGTAGTATGACTAATGTTGTTTATCGTAGTGTGGCTTCTATCTCATTTTCTTTATAATGCACACACTAGTGCAATCCTGCTCTAGCTTGTGAACTGCAGAAGCAGCTGCAAGTATCTAGATATCCTGTTTCGGTATAAGGGAAACAAAGTCCAAAGATATTTTGGCTGTGTCATGCACCAAATTACTGGTTTATTTTTGTAATTTTTTTTTTTAAGCTATTCGTATTTTCAGCTTAAGCACTACAACAGGGCTTTCCTGGGGCTAGCGTGCCCACCTTCCATAGTGGCTGCAAACAGAGATTTCTCTGTTGATTGAAAAGTTGGGCTATTAGAGGGATCATAGGTAACATCTATCTGTGAAATAGACAGATAAATAAGATAAAAACAGATACTGCCTCTATTAAGGTGGAATGCCCTTTGCTTTCAGGTTAATAAGGTCAGAAAAAAACTTCATTTGCTGTCTGTATGTGGCAACTAATAACTGAAACTGGAGGGACAGTGCTTCTTCTGTAGGGATACGGGAGAGAGCAGAGCAGGACTGGGGCAGCCGAGGCATAGGTGCATCTCCAGGCACATCCCCACTGCACATATACCACACGCTGTGGTACAAACCTCAGCTTTGGCTGGATGGGGAAAAAAAACATCATCTGTACAGAGCCCATTTTCTTGGGTGATTAGATGAGGCTTCGGCCAGAAAACCTGTCTTCTGGTGACTTTGTCCTTGCGCTCAGGTCTGAGGTCCAAGGTCACCAAAATACTGAGGACTCATCTGCCTATTTATGGCTGCAATGGAGAGCAGCACAACTTTCCACGACTTTGCCTATGCTACTGTTGGTAGATAGTAAGCAGCGGTGTTTATTGGGGAAATAATTAATTGATGCCAGAGGAAGAACTCACCCAAGCCAACAGCCCTAGAGTTGTTTTTTCCTTTCAGAAACTTCAGAAATGAGGGCATTGATGCTCTGTGTAAAATGGCCTCATTGTCCCCCTCCTGGCCTTGCTGCCTGGGGCCATTCAGGTGAGGAGTGGTTGGAAAGTGCCCACTTACTGTGGGGATGGGGAGAGAAGCTGCCGCGCCAAACCAGCCTTTCACTGCCTCCTTGTTCTGCTCTTGCAGCTGAAATGAGATGCAAGGATGTCTCGCCTGGGAAGTTGTCCAGATCCGCTCTCGAAAAGGTGTAATGCTTCACGTTGCCTATATTAATATCATCTGCGCACTTTGGTCTGTCCCCATGCCCAGTCTCACCAGCAGCGCTGAATATGACTTTTGAACATACTGGGACCTGGAGAGGGAGGAATGCATAGGCCTCACAAATTTGGCTCATGTGGGGCTGAAATGGGTTGGGTTTGGCTTTGGCTTTAACCACTTGGAGCCTTCAGCAGCTCCCGCAAGCGAGCTTTTCTTCTCTGTCAACTCAGATGCAGCCTCAGCATCTACGCATATTTTTTTCCTGTAGGCTGGAATGATCTTAGGAGATCCCCCAGTCCACGGCCCTGCCCAAGCCAGGGTCAACTCGCCCTCTGCCTGCCAGCCATACCCACAAATACCAAACGCTTCTTGCCTTGGTATCACCCTCCCCCGAGCAATTGCTTTACAGCAATATATGGGTTACGCACAAGGATGTCTCGTGGTGCTTCTGTAGCAAGGGGTCTCAGAGCTCTCCCTATCATTAGTATGAATATGTGAGTCAATATTTTACTAATCTTTCTCTTTTTTCCGACTCCTTCAAGGACTTTCTTTAAGTTTAGCACTCACAGTTATGTAAGACTCTGTTCTGCCTTTTCCTCCTTCTATGACTCTTGCCTTCCTCCTGAACTTCCCAGTGGCCTCAAAGAGCAAATCAAGGGGGAAAACAGTCTTGTAAACAAGCCACTTCACTTCTCCTACGTGGGAAAATGACATTGTAGTGGTCATCACCATAGTGTCTTACACATCTGCAGTTCCTCAGAGCAGCTAGCCGAGTCCTTGCAGGATTTTCCCTCGCACAAGGGAGGAGATGCTCATGGATATCTTCATAGAATTGGAGACCTGGGGACACAAGTTTTTTGCTCACTTTTCAAAACATTTTATTGTCTTTCTCTTTTGCTGTCCCTACCAAATGTAACATCTTTCTTAGCATGTTCTTCAAATTGTCTACTCCGGCTCTAAGGAGCTTTGTGCACCTGTGAGTTCATTAAACCAAAATGTACAGGGTGGCTTCCCCAGCTCACTTTAGACTAATTAAATGGTTGTTTTCATCAGTTCTTGCAATTTATTTTACTATAGATAACGGGAGAATATATCAGCCTTGGAATTGTATTAAATATTTCCCTCATAACATATTGTCAACAAAAGTCCTGCTGAATTAATGACTTGTGTGCCTGTTTGAAAGTGGGATTGTACTTGTCTAATTGTGGCATCAGTTGTCATAGTGACTATCAGGCAATCCGGCAGCAAACACCCTTCCTTGGCAGGGTTTAGGTAAAGCAGCCTTTGTGCAGTTGTCAGCCGGAGATTTATGATGGTAAAAACTATATTTGGCAGCCAAATCAATGCGCTGACCACTCTTTGTGCTCCTGCCCTTATTTTAACTTAAACACTTGGTATTCAACCTGAATATTAAGAGACCATATGTCTCTGGAGCTGTTTTGTTATTAATAGATCACTTTTTATAAACTGTGTGTAGGATGACTAGTTATTTGTATATATGTCCAACAAATGCAGTTGCTGATATTTTCTGAACACGTAACTCCAAATGTCAGATCTTGCAGGCAAGTGGATATTAGAGGGTACCTTTTTATGCCTGCTATTAAAACATGTCGAGTGATCTATAAATTACCCTGTTGAGATAAACAGTGGATTAAAATAAGGCACTCCCATTCTGTCATCACTGTAATATTAATCATTGGAGTTTTGGTCTTTAATGTTAAAATGTACCTTTTAGCAGTATATGTCACTCCATATTAAATTACATGTTGACTGACAGATTTTTTAATCAAAACTTGCATTCTGATTTTTGTTTTCTTCGTAATGTCACAACAAGGTAAGAAAATAATTTTGCTGATGTCTATGAAATTTTTTTTTAGCACTTGGTATTTTATTTTTGATTATAGGATTTGTTTTTCTTGGTGGTTTTCTTAAGTTTAACTCTGACTTGTTTGTTTCACTTGAGCCTATGTAAATGCTTACTTTTTTCTTATTATATCGGTTGGTGAAGGAAAGGAATCAGCAAGTTCATTCAAAATATTAAAAATATGCAGAATTTAAATGTAAGAAATTGCTAAAATTTCATGATGTCAGCTAATGGAGGGAAACTTTTGTATGGCCACAAGTATGTCACTTGACTGGGTCTGTATGAAAACCAAATGTTTTCTTGAATGGATCTATTTTTTACCATCATTGCAAATGAAGTTATGCTAGTGGGTTTAACAGCATAGGTTTACTTTCTTAAAAGCATTGGACAATAACAGGGCCATGTGTGTAAATGTTTTTCTAATCCAAATATGCGGCTTTGAGACTGCCTATTTTTTTTCATAGGGGAAGTGGGCTACAGCTCTTCTTGTAAAACTATAAAACTAATCATTCAGGACAAGAAATCACAACCTTTGGGGGTTTGGTTCTGTGTTATGTCTCCAGAACATTGAAGGCCAAGTTCTTTCTTGCCATATGTGGGTACTACTGCTCCAGAATTCACATCAAAGAGCTGACTACCTTTAAAGTGCTGTAATACTACATGACAAGGGGTGCAATAACAATTTCACTGGTAAACAGCCCAAAACATTGACTGCTGTTGACATTCCACATTTTTATAGCATCAAAAAAGGAACTCCTTATTAGAATATGTATTTTGTGTCCTTGTCCTGGAAAGCAATTAAAACACAAATTTAGCTTGAGACATTTCTAGGTGTATTCTGACTTCCAGTGTCTCAGTGCGTTGGAAATGTTTTCCTTTCGTTAAGGTGATTTGACTTTGCGATCCACCATTTTAGGGCTGTTTCTGTACATGGTTTCTTTATTTCCGTGGGCTCTGGAAGAATTTTTGTAACCAGGCATTTGCCATCTCTCCTTCCCCCTCCCCTCTCATTATGATGAAGAAGACAGAAAGTGTCCTGGCAGGGAACCACCAGCCAGAAGTAACCCTCATACCTCTGTTGCACGTGTTAATCTGCTATAGCTGAGTGTGAGGTCAGGAGCCAGGAGGGAAAATCTGAGGAAGGAAAGAGGGAGTCTGAGCTCATGAGAGATGCTCCCAGCAGAAAGCTGAGCTTGGCAACAAAGAGGAGAACCTCCAAGCCAGGAGAAAGCTTTGTATTTCAGACTGAACTCAGTACCGAAGTGAGGAAGACTTGTTCTTGAAGGAGATGACAAAGTTATGAGTACAGAGCAAAGAGGAAGAAAGGCAAAATTCAGTAGCAGGTAGAGTAGGTTCAGAGTTAGTGATGGTTGGGGTAAATCAGTAAGTCCTGTTGGCTGTGGGACATCCGTATGGACAAAAGATGGACCAATTGGGAGAAGAATACTGAAGGAAGATCCTAGAAATTGAGAGACTGGAAAAGCTGCCATCCTAGTTACAAAGAGGGATCCTGGCAAGGAAGTGTTTAGATGTTATCAGTTAAAGGTTACCTCGCACTGCTCTGGCTGGGTGTGTGCTGAAAGCTGGGGCTGGAAAAGGGAAACATTTCTCTCAAACATTTTTGTAACGCTTTATCAGTTTGTTAACATTTGGTCTAAATGTTCCCGCATGCCTCTTCCCCATCCCCCCGCCTCAAATCCCAGGCGTCAAAGCTCCTTTCACAACATATTGATAATAACCAACACAGTTGTCCGTCTTGGAAATAATAAAAGCTATAGACCGTAATAGATTTTTAAAGTTACATTTCGAGTTTAATGCTTATAACTATATCACTGGGAGCAGGTACTTGGCACAAATGTCTCCACTGGAGCATAAACACCTTGGCCTATAGCCTCTGAGAGTTTATCAGTGCCATGGGAGATATTTCCTGCTATGTACATGCTCCTCTACAATGAATGAACAGCTTGCAACTACATATTAATCTACTTGATGACCTAGATCAAGAACAAGGAAAATAATGTTGATAAGTCAGTTACTTTTCCTTTTTGGTATATCCCTGACTATTACCACTCAAAGATAGGCAAACAGATGAATGAAGACTTTGCTTTCTGACAGGGGTCAATGTCCTTAAGAAAACTTTCTTTTTTCATTATTTCTGGGCCAGACTGAACAAGTGGCTAGGTGGTTAGTGGGTTGTGGGAGGTGAGTTTAGTTCTGCTGGGATTGATCGAAGAGCTGCAGTGTTTAGCAGTATTACAGCACTGGGCTGGATGGTGGAAATACATGGAGTTTCTGTGAATATACGTTCTGTTGCAGTGATTTGCAGTGGCCAGGATCTGGACTGTCATGCCTGATTCTGTAAGAAACTTCTCTGTGCAGGTTATTTTGTTCTGTGTGGCATCGCCCCATTAACCTCTGATCATTGTGTCCTGGCTCTAAGCAGAGTTCAAATCAAGGCAAATAAACTCAAGCATTATCTGATAGAGGATTATGCAGCCCTGCAGTCATTCAGCTGCAACCTCTACAGTAACCTTCGCATACACCCTGTATCCTTCCTGTTTATGTTCATCTTTTTCCTAGCACCTCTTTAAATTACACACCTGCAGAGGCACTGATCACTGCAGTGTAGCCATAAAGGAAAGACATTGCTTCTTTGCCCTCCTAAATACCTTGAAACACCGTTGATTAATTTTTCGCCAAAAATAGTCCTCCCTGAATGGATCGAGAGGAATTTACCACTGATACCCTGTAGGCCAGTGTGTGTGGATGGCACCCCACTCCCTCAGCTCTGACCTCTGTGTATTCCAGCCCCAAATCCCTCTCTTCTGCCACTCAAACTACTACGCTTTTTATTCTTTGTTCTTGCCAAGCTTAGAGAAAAACAAGAACTTTTTCCAGCTAAATAGAAGTCTCACAATAAGAAAAAAGTTTGAAGCGAGAAAAAAAAGACTGTTGCTGTTTTCAACAGAAACTGCTCCCCAATGATCCATATATTCAAGATGTATGGGAAATTAATACTTTAACACATATATTAGTATGTCAAAATGGCATGCCTACTTACCCATTTACCAGGTTAAAGAAGGAGACTGGTGTGACTTTAGATAGTCATTTCATTTCTATGTGCCTCAGTTCTGTCATTTAAAAACAGGAATATGGATAATAAACAATAGCAGAATGTTATTGAGTCATTCACATTTATAAAGCCCTTTGATATTGTCTATGCCTCAGTTTTCTCATTTGTAAAACAAGTGTAATAATTCATGTCTTTATAGCTTTAAAGGATGGATAATCTAATTTGACATCCTGCGGAGCAAAATCCCTAGCATTTCATTTAGCTATTCCTTCACCGATCTCAGTAACTCATGGCCTAAAGAAAGCAAGCTTTTAGAAAGACATGAGATCTTAATTATAGAAATGTCATGTGACTGATAACCTTCCTCAACTCTTGGCAAACTGTGCCCTTCATTAATTATCTGAACTATTAAAACTATGCACCTTATTCACAGTGTGATATTGATCATAATTCCTAACTTTCCAGCATGTTTTGAGATGCCTTATAAGTAATTTATTTTATTGGACAATTTGTACGATATATTCTTTTCCATCTAGCACTCCAATTATTCCGAGATCTGCAGGTGGCCTGCGCTTTATGACATCCTTCTCCAATATCCTCTTTTTTTTTCAAGTCTGAGTCATGCTGGCAGAGAGATGCCCCATAGATGCTTGTAAAACAGCACCGGCTAGGATAAAGATGTGTCATTAGTGATGACCTGCCAGTGATTTTTCTCAAGTGGGAAGCGGAGCATTGACCAAACCACTAAGTAAGAGGCTGCTAAGTGGAGCTCAGCGCCGTGTCTGACTTTCCACTCGTCTTCCCTCCCCGGTCTGTAGCGCTCTGTTATTTCAGGAGTCACTGGAGTGCGCGGAAAGGAGCATTCCAAGTGGTGGGAACCATCTGCTTCAGAGGGTGTTGCTGGCAGCTCGTTTCCTAGCTGCATCTTAGTCAGGATTGAGAATTTTCTAATTTGATGCAATGACTAAAATCTCCTCATTGATCGTGTGTGTCATCCTCAGCAAATTTCCGGTGTTCTGGTTATCGTGCAGGAAGAGAGCTGGATGCAAATACAAATGAAGTCAAGTCCAACAGAAGAGATGCGAGGTTGCGCTCGCACAGGCATGCACATGCAGGCACACGCGTGCCAAAGTGCCACTGTGATTGCAAAACAGTCTTTTCCAAATCTTTCGAAGTATAATTCTATATTTTCCTGACATTATGTGTTTTGGATTGGTCTCTGTGAAGAGAAAAAGAAATCATCTTACTGTGAAATCCAGTGTGTCTGTTAGAGAAATATAATTTACCATTTCAAATTCCAGTCATGGGTAACTTGTGATTGGGAATTTGTTTAATTTTCAAGGCAACAAATAAAAGCAGTTGTCTCGGAGTGGACGCTTGGCTACTCTGTACAAAACAATTTATTTTTGTCCTTTTCAAAGCTCTTTTTTGGGCCTATCATGAATGGACCAGCTGCTTTGGAACTTGGATAAAATATTATTATTTTACATATATAACAAACCAGTGGAACAGTAAAAATAACATTGGTATAAGCTTGCCAAGGGGATTCGGTTGAACCATTAGGTTAAGGCCTGCCAGATATATATAGTTTCAGCTGTTAAAATTACATATTCATGTGTTTCCCATATATCTGTTGGCCTCTCTCTCGGAGAGCTTTGGAATATTTTTTTACTAGACTACAATTAAACAACAGCAATTGAGGCAGGGTATTCCCCAGAAATTGCAAGACAAGGAGCGTGTGGTGGCCACTTGCAGAGTTGGTCGTTAATCTCAAGGAAATTCAGTGAGTACGGACTCGGTATGGAGAAATGATGTAGGGGGGGACGGGACTAAAACACAATCTTTTTGAATACGCATTTTGCAGATTTAAGTTTTGTACAAGGAATGTAACTGAAATAATTCTCTACAGTCCAGCTGATCTATATTTGTCCATATTATTTCCCCCTGCCCTCTAGAAATTCACTTGAGCCGGAGCCACGTGACCAGGTGCCATGCGAGCCTGTATCTCTGAGAATAATTCACTCCTATGCTAGCCTAGATTTTTGCTGGTTTCCCTGGCATATAACTCCAGCTTTCTGTATTTATAAAGCAGTGAGTCAGGTTGTCTGCTTTTTTCAATGAAGCATGACGTTGAGTAGCTGCTGGGATGTTTGTGTTGGTGTAGCTTTTCTTTTCTGAAAGGGTTCTGCCTTATCAGAGTTACCTAGCTGGTAGAACTTAGAAAGTTGTCTTCATGTAGCAAGAAGTTATTAATTAGAAGGACATTCTTTATTGCCATATCCATGGGTAATTATCATTTTACAGATCCCTACCCCGAATCAGGTTGGAACAGGAGTGTGAAGCCTGTTTCTGGATTGCGATGAGTACTATTCGAGAGCTATGCGATCTGAATTGAGAGGTCACGTTTTTGGTATAGATGACTCTGTATGCTGCTAAATTAGGCAGGACAGTAGGGAAGTCATTCAAAGTGCTCGCTATGGCTTACACATTCTCACCCACCCACCTCCAAAGTATTTATGTGACCTACGAAAGCTTCTGTTTCTTCACTCACTTGGGTTAAGCACTGACACCATTGTCTTAGGAAACCTGTCCTTCAGATGCAAGCGGCGCATACCGTTTGATGGTCAGAGCAGAAATTGGCCTGAGCGGGCTTTCTGAAGTACTCCAGCATGGAAATCCACACAGGTGTAGATTCTTGGGTGTGAGATGGTGGGTGTCTATGCCATGTCCTCTACCACTCCACTCGGCGGTCCTACCACACTCATGTCACCTTGGCATGTCTCTGATTTTATATTCACCACATGTCATTTTGCAATTTTTCTCACATCAGAGCCATGACGATAGCCCAAAGATAAGTATTTAAAAGCATTTTAGAATAATATGATAGTGAAACCAAACATAACCCTTAAGTTACATTAAACCCTTAAGTTTAAAGAAAGCACAGTAAACGTTTTTTTACATAGAGCCTATTTTTGTGATGGATTGGGAACTCGTATGTATGCCACTGTCTTTCTCCTGTTCTGTAAGAACTGTATGAGTGTTAATCTGGAGCCTTCCAGACAAGATTATATATCTATCTATATTTATATTTTTAATATATTTTGCTCTAGCTTGGAGGAGAGAGTTTTCTGACTAGTCTTGGACATCTGTGACGATAGCTTTTGGTTTTGGAAAATTGGTGTTCTGATTTCCCAGTCTGTAGAAACTATACTGGTGTCGATTAGTGTAGGGAAGGCCTACGGTCTTGGGCAAGAAATACTAAAAAAATTTAATGCCATAAGAAAAAAAAAATCAATTGCCAGGATTTTTTTTTCTTTTCTTCTTTTTTTTTTTTTTTTTAATGCCAGTGGTCTACAAACATTTATTTGGAGAAGTTTATTGGCTGTGCAGACATTTGTACTGATGTAACACAAACGTCTCTTGTCTTGATATCTTGTGAGAAGTCGGTCGTAAACTCCTGTCATGTCTATTTTCTTTCTCTTATTTCTTGGGTTCCAGTATAACGTAGGGTAGACACCACTGACAAGCTCAGAATATCAGTTTCCTGAAGCTGAATATACACCAAATTCTCAATCTCAAAGCAACAGAACTTTAATTCCCTAGATTAAGCATTCAAATAATGAGGGAAGAAAAAAAAAAAAGGAAAAAAAAAAGAAGAATCAACTCACTCTTCCCTAAATTTAACGGATAAGCGATAAGCACCACGTTTCCTTTACAGCTTTATCCGAGTGCCTATTCTGAGTGTAGGTTATACATAAAATAAAAACCATCGCAACATACTGGAATTATTTTACTAACACTTTGCACATCTGAGCCATGGTGTGCTGCAGGCAGCGCACCCAGAGCAGCTTTATTCTGCACATTATACTTTTTGAATATCAGTACTCCCGTTCACAGCAGGGAAAAGTAGTGAACAGAAAAGCTAAATGCTAAATGTCCCACAGGAGGTTCTTGGCGAAACTAGGAGCAGCACTCAGATATTCTGGCTCCTGTTTCAATATCTTAATTACATAATTAGCCTTGCTCAAATCAGGTCATGTGGCATTCAATCTGACTTCCTTTGCTGTCGTGCTATCTGTGCTATGTAATTCTCATGCCAAGATAATGTACGGAGCCTTAAATAATCCAAGATATTCTAGTAAGGCATGGTAAAATGTTAATTTAAAAAAAAAAATCACATAAACATATATATAAGGAAATTAACACTGTTACAGATTAACATAATCAAACAAAATATGGTTCATTACAACTGTATATATTACCATGCATTTAAATGAATGCTGATTGAAGGAAAAATGTATTTTCTCTGCACTCAAATGAAACACAAGAGCAAAACAAGTGAGCTTCTTTTAAGAATCTGTAACTAAGAAATTTATTTCATAGGTAACAAATGGTAAACAGACAGGAATAGTTATTTCTGTTAAAGGAATAAATCTGCTGAAATACTGCGAAACATTTTCTGCGCAGCAAGCCACAATATATACAATAATGCAGTAAAATCCTCCACCAAATATCTGTTAAAGGAATAAACCTGTCAAAAGAATTAATTTTCTGTGCAACAAGGTTATTCATTCAACAGGCTTCCACCATATGTAATTTATGAAGCAAATTATACTATTCCAAAAAGGAAAGGGAGACTCATACAATGCAGTTTGAACTACAGCAAGACTGGCCAGAAGAATGCAGCCTTAAAAGTCAGGAAATCGCCTACTGAAGCCAACTGTCTGCCCCTTCGGTAAGCAATGACGTTTGCAGTATATACCAAACGCTTTACCATGCCTGCGGGGACAAAAAAAGAACACGCTCCTCATCATATATGAAGCAAACCCGGCGTTGTAATAGGCAGGGGAACCGTTCACATTTCGGAGGGCTATTCAAGAACGTACTTTCCTGGTGTATTCCACATTTACGGGTAAACAGGAGACGCAGTTCAGTTCTAGCAGAATTACCTGTCCAGTGAATCAAAAGGTACTGAAAGTATTACTGCTCAAATGATTTGATCCTGCAGTGTGTAAGAATATCTCGTGATGCCTTCTTTATTGCTACTTTTATCCTTACGCTATTTTTTATTTTGGTCCCATTGAGTTTAACTGTGAGAGGCTGAGGAACTCATCAGCACTCAGAAAATGTAGTTATCCCTTCCACTTACTGCAGTCCTTCTGTACCAAATAGCATCAAAAAGTGTAACATGAAGGTGTGTTGTCTTTTACCTGTGGCTATACCTTTAGTGTCTGAGCCAAATTCATCAAAATAATCAAACTTTGCTGCGTGCCAGATCTATACATTGAAAATCCCTTTGTAATTTTTTTTCCTTGGATATCTGTCTGGGCGCCACTGCAACTTTCTGTTGAAGTCTTGCAATCCAACCTGCAGTGTCATCCTCAGTATAAAGTTTAAAGCCTCTAAAATACTTTATTTACAACAGTCTTTATTTTCATCCATCAATCTTCCAGTCCTGGGCAGATTAATTTGCACTGTGAGTTCCAATCTTATTATTTTAATAACTTTTTGTTAACCTCTAAGCAAGTAGAATGACATTCTTAGAGCAATGCTAAAGTTTCCTTAATAAAACCTACAACGGGGTGAAAGTTGCTTTGTTTGAGCTTTTGTTACAAATCCAGAGCTTAAGTCAGGTTCAGTGAGGTTCATGGACCTTTTGGCAAATGTGGGCTGAGCGTTAAGTGATGTCAGGCCAAGTATGAACAAATATGGACTGATTTATGATCTTGGGTGGAAATCAAGTGAAACCAAGAGAAATGTGGCAGAGTAACTATGTCACCATTTACTTTTTTAGGGTATTATTAATCCAAAACAAATAGAGGAATTCAAGGTGCTGGATTCCCATGACGGGGTGATCCCATACAAAGATCACTTCCAGGGCCAAGGGTCTTCGTAAGGACTGCAGAAATTGCAGAAATCATATCTGATAATTGGCAAAATTACAAAAAATGCCGCAGCCACCTTTACATTTTGAATCATACGAAAACAATTGCTTCTTTAAACAGCAGCTATAGTCACCTGGCGTACTACTCGTGAGGGAAACAAGCATGAGCAATAATTCCCATCCGGTTAACAGATAGCCTCCAGTGGGGAAGCTCAGACAAAGATTACATAAAAGAGATTTAGACTCCCAGTGATTGCCCGTTCCTGGTCTCTTTATTTACATAAATTTGTCAAAGCAGAATTAAAAGCTGCAGTTAAGATCCAGAAGTCCGTATCTGTGATTGAGCTAGATGTGTTATTTGAAAATACGTACCTATCAAATTGCAATATCACTTTATTTTTTTCCTGCAGGCAAACTAGAGAATAAATCATCTCTCATGCAAGTCCACTCATCTGTTTTTTGTTGGGTTTTTTCTTTTTTTTTCCATTTTGTTTCATTTTGTTTTATCATTCAGTGACTGAAATCTGATCTCAAAAAAATGTAGGCAGATGTACAGAAGAATTATTTTTCCCTTGGCACACTGTTTAAAAACTTATAAATTAACTTCCCCTCTTTTAAATCATTCTTTTCGACGTGTTCCAGCCAGGGATCCTCGCTGGCTGCCACATCCTAAATTCTTTGGGATTTGCTGTTGGCCTGAAATTATTGCGCAATGCGAGCTCATCATCTAAGAAACGGATATTAAAAATATCCGTGACTTCAGATGTGACTCATATACCCAGTGGCATTTGAGTAAACAGCAACATCACTGACTCAGGGACCCAGTTTTGCTCTATGACATGCACTAAGTGGCAAAAGCAACACCATTTTAGGGAAGAACAGAACTTTGAAGATTATTTTGTATATCTATTATTGACTGGGAGGGAGATCTGGCCTCCTAAGCAAGTTTATAAAAAGATCGAGGAAACAGAGGCCAGACAAATAAATCACTGTTGAAACAAAATTTTAAAAGTTTCCTGCTCCTGAACTCCTCAAGAAAGGTCTCATTTTTCCTTCCTCTTGTATTTTGAGTGTTGCAGAGAACTGTGAGCCATGAAGTGCTTTCTCGGTGATGGATTTTGCTGACGCTATAGCCCGAGTTCTGCCGCCGAGGAGTTTTTGTTTACCAAGTGTGCTCACCAGTTTAGATGTGGCGGTTGTTTAAGTAACTCTTCAAATTGCTTATAAAGTTTTCTCAAATTAGAGAATGTCCCGAGTGATCTAAAATATTGAAATGCAAGCCATTAGTTGAGATTGACAATAAAGTCTGATTAATAGTTTGAATTTTAAAACAATTACATAAAAATATTCTTTGAAATCATTCATTTTAAACAGTTGACACTTTAATGCATAAATATAATTACGGACTCCTTAAGAAGAGCTTAATTTTTGCCTTGATATATATGCTTGCAATTGTGTATTTGAAATAGAATCATAAAATGTAAAACTTTTATATTTAATCACTAGTGTCAAAAATTATTAGGTAATAACCACTGCAGGAGAGAATGTGGTAAAAGACACAAAGACCCATATTTAAAACATAATTTTTCTAATACTTACTATGATTTTAAGATGTCATGTCGTCATATGAAGGTGAACGGGTCAGATGCAAAATTGACTTTTTCTTTTTTTTTAATGTTAAGTGATCAATTTACACTCATAAGAAGGGTTAAGCTTACTGGAAGCTGAAGTCCTCTTTGACCACGCTCTAGGTACATCACTGACTGCTGGGACAACAGCAGCTTACTAGTCTGCTTTTCGCAAGTGGCATAGGTTAAATAAATCAGCCTAGCGTCTTAATCTAACACGGTGCTTCTGTACAGTGCAGACGTGAAACATGGAGCTCTAGGAAGTTCTAAGAAGAAATCTGTCATCTCACAGAATGCTGTTTAATTAGCTCACACTTTGTTGTTTTCCATGAGGAAGCAGGATTTTCCCCTTCAGTTACTTAACATCTTTCTGCAGTACCAACCTAAGTGCTTTCATGATAGAAGGGAAGGAACTTTCACAGCTCTGTTGGAGGCTATAAAAGCGTACAGTGGAGGAGAATCACGTCTAGTGTGTGCTCTTACTGTGTTTAAGGCCCTTTTTAGTCAGTAGAGATGGCTATGATCCTTGTACTTTGCTGTTTGTCTCAGCAATCTTTTTCAGATAAACAATAATTACTATGAAAAATACGTCTGCTATTTCCAGTCCGTTTGTGACCATCAAAAGAGCTGCAGCTTTTAAGTCACAGCCACACACAAATAATACTGTACAACTTGCAGAGCAGCAGGCTAATGTATTAGCATTATTCTTTATTGCAGTAACTTATTTACGGTTGGGATAGTGCTCAAGAGTTTACAAGCCTTGCAGAAAGGAGTCCCTGCCCTGGACATCTCACAAAAGTGCTCTGCAATTAGATCTCTCTGCTTTCCTAAAGGAGCTCATAGGATCAGACCCAACAAACAGCACAGACAGAATAGGAGAGAGCAGTAATGCCTGTGTGGTGGGATAATGGGCAAGGCATTTCTGCTATTACCCCTGCAGTGCCTTTGAATGACCAGTTTTAAGGAGAGAATCCGGGTTTGTATACTTTACTGTCATTTTTACTCTCCAATTTTTACTCTGGCTTTGCGGGGCTTTGCTCAAACAAAAACTGCTTTTGAACAGCTCTCTACTTTGCCTGCACAGGAGGGACAAAGGGGACAGCCGTAACTGGAGTCCTGCATTTCAAGTGGCCAGTGGGCCTCAAAACCTTGGAGCTCTTCAGCACCTACTGGAGCCATGCAGGGATCATCCGTGCTTCCATAGGTGCTCAGTCTTCTGTGGCTAGAAAAGGGGATAGACACCAGGTGTGGAGGAGGAAATCCCTTTCTTAAGGCTCCAGGTACTCCTGGACTGCTGCCAGACTGGAAATAGGATTTTTGCTTCCTGTAATAAGTGCAATCCAGAAGTGCAGAGGAAATTAAAATAAATTCAGAGACAAAATTAAAATTTAGATTGAGACACCAAGCATTATTGGTTTTTATCTAGAAGGCCGATGGTGCTGCATAGCAAACCAGGCGATGTTTTAAATGGTATGTGTTATCATTTAATATGAGTTACTGAGAGTAATTTGAAAAGAAAGTAGACAAAGTGAAAGAGGTAGCTCAAGACAATGTTTAGTTCAGTGAGGAGGTCACACACCAAGATGTCTAATTAAAAGAAAAACCTTTATTTCTTAGTTCCAGAAGTGCCACAGAAAAGCTGTTCCTGATAACACTTCTACATTTTGCTGCAGTTCACGGCAGGAGCATCCCACGTAGGCGCAATGTGGTTGTCCTGTTCAGGCACGCTTCCCCAGAGCCTCTCCCCTCGGTCCTGGCAACGAGATATCAGGCTAGAATTTGCTACCACCCTGTATGGCCTTTCTTATGTCCTCACTTCCTTTCTTACGGCCTCACTCAAGAAGTGCCTGGGTTTGCCAGTTTCAAATTCTTTAATTTAAATGTAAATTTAGATTTTATTTTATTATTAAATTATTTTTATTGACTTTATTTCATTATTAATTTTTTAATTATTAAATTTAATTTTAAATTTAAAAATATTCTGTATGCCCTTTAATGTCAGCTGATTGAATGGCACTTGCCAGGAGCCATGGATAGAAGCAATCACCAAAATTTTGGTCCTGAGATAATGCCAATGAGATAGTACACAGAGCGCCATAGGGCATTTAGTGATTTGGTCCAGAGATGCTCCAGTGACTTCTCCAAACCAGCTGAGGATCACTAGAGATGACTGTTATTTCCATTCTCATGCAGACTTTTGCAGCAGCCAAACTACAAAACCATGTTTTTTGCCCTTTTCCTGTCAGGAAATACGTGAGCACACTCCAGCTCTGTTTGCCCTATAGGGGAAATAATTTCAAAGTCACTGCTCATCGGTATCAACGTTTACTAACGGTTTAGCTGATGAGAGCAGTAGATGTATTGCTAGCAGACACTTTGCAGCTCTCAAAGGAGAGAGCTCTGCTTGTAACAAAATTGTCTCTCAGCCCATCCTGGAAGCATCTCCACCCTTACCTTTGCAATCCGGATGAGTCAGCTGAATTCAGTCCGAACTGATCTACTCAAAATCAAAGAGGACATGTTAGTACTCTTCCTTTTCATCACCAGACTTATCTTCTCCACTTAGAGTAGGTTATTAGTTCAGGAAGATCTATGAAGTTTGGAAAGTAGCCAACTTAATGCCATTTTTAAGTACGGCACCTAGGAACACCAGGAAAATCAGGTTAACTTTGTGTCCAGTATCTTATCTACACTGACCATCTGAAAATAATGATATGCATGTATATGTAAATATATATATATATATGGGGAAACAGTTCTGGTAATCAGACTAAATATATCCAGAGTCTGTTAAGCTCCTCACTCCTACATTGTGATGTGTGAGGGGCTGTTTGTTTGTTTGGGGTTTGCGCTTGTTTTTCCTTGTGTATTGTTACTAGAGCAGATGGGCTTATCTTTCCAGAAGGGCTTTTAGCAAAGTGCTTTATCAGATCACCCTTCTGATGTGCGGCACAAAAACAGCTTCTTTGTCTTCATAGCGGGGATGTATGGGAAAATCTCCCTCCCGGTTTCACATGTGTCCTTGCTGCATTTTTGTTTGATGCTATTGCCTTCATCGTGATTGGTGTGACAAGAGTTTACAGCAGAGAGGAGTCAGCAAAGCACTCTGATGATAAAATCTTCTGGTTTGTTGATGCTATGGCCAGTTCTTTGTAATTCATGAGTTTGTTCACAGTGGGTGATTTTAGCCCGTATATTGACAGGAATTTTTAATCTCTGTAGTACCTCTGGGATGATGCAAGCAGAAGGCGGCTGTTTATGTCTTTCACAAGCATCCTTCATCCCTACTGTGTTGGCTTTAGATGTGTGTTTAATATAAGGGTAGTTATCTCTTGCTCATCTCTGCTTGGCAATGGCCACAGAAAATAAATCTATGTTGATTTTATTAGATCTGTCAACAGTCCTTGATGTTATTGACAATGAGGTTTTGTTGACTTGCCTGCAGAGCCTTGTGGAAATGGAAGGAGACCTTCCTCAAGTTTAATGTTTTCTTAGCATCCCATGAAGTGCATCCAAAATAACATTCTCAGCAACAGGTTGGTTTATAGTGAAGTGGCCAGACCTGGTTATTTTAGGAAAAATAATAGTCTGATGGGTCCATATGGCAGAGTTAAAGCAGGGAGGAGTGATACAAAGAAAGAAGGAGGAGTGCTCTTTAGCATGATTGAAAGCCCCCAATTTCATGGTATTCTCTGAGCTATTATTGCAAATACTGTACAGCATCTTGACTTAGAGCTCTGTGAACCTCTTGGTTGTTCTGTAGCAGCATTGTGCCAGATAAAGAGGAAGCAGTTTTATGCTTTGAGAATAATCATTTTCCAGCAGGGGAAAAAAATAATCCTAATTAAGCAGTTACTTTATGCCTTACAAAATGGAAGGGCAAAAGGTTACTTGTTCCAGGGAAAGAACAGGGGAGTAGATCTGAGAGCTGACAGTGGGATTGGCTTGGATCCACCTCTCTTTAAGCTTAGTTTTTGCAAGCTCTCTGCCAGTTTGGAGCACAATGGACCTCTTTCCGTACCTAATGGCGTGCTGGATGTCAGCCCTGGCCTCAAGAAATCTCAACTGCACAAACAGAAATTAGGTGTGTTTCTGTGCAACAAAACCAACATCTTTCTCAACAGCAATCATTTGCATGCCGTTCTGAAGATAGCTTATTTGTAATCCATTCAAGTCCATATGTAAAATACTTGCACTGAAAACACAAAGATAAAGCAAGCTGTAATAGCACATAAACACGTGCAATAGAGATGGATTTCGGAGTTATAGCTGTATTTATGTCTGGAATATTCACACCTTGATCTAATCCTCTTCTTCTTAAAGGGGAATTTTTCAAAAGTTCTTAAGGACCCGTCACTGGAGCTGCATCTTGAAAAGGGCACGTCTTTCTCTCACGCACCTCAAACAAGGTGGCCTGATGTTTCAAAAGCTGCTCAGAATTCAAACGTTTCTTTCGGGTGCCTAAGTGGAAGAGCATCTCTTTTGAAACTTTGGCCACTTGTGGAGGTGTTTAAATGGGAAGACTTGGTGCTAAGTAGGGCGTGTAAAAAGTTTCCCCTTGAAATATTTCCTTAGGGAAAATTGGGGTTTTGACTACTGAAATGTTATTTCACAAAGAGCATGCTTTCTGTGACAATAACGGGTTTTAATAAAAGAAAAATGACCACTTGAAGAACAAAGAAGATTCCTGTTATAAACTAAAATTTAAAGCATTTTCAATTTAAAAGTGAGCATTTGCCCTTTGGAAGCTTCATTGAATTTTTGTTTTTTAACAGCATTTTCCTCAAAGAGGAGGCTGGGCAAGAAGAACTATTCTTTCCAGCTCTAACATAAAATTTCAAGGTGAAACAAGTGGCAAGATTCAAACAAACAGAAGAAAAATGAACCTATCTTTAAAAACATCCCTGGAAACAGCTGAAGATCTGCATTCATTCTTTTTTGTCACTAAAAACCAAAAAGTTTTCAGACAGCTATCAGGAAGCGATGGGGTACGTGTGCAGAAATCTGTGACTGAAGGTAGATTAAGAATTGGAGCATAAACTTCACTTACCTCTTGAGTAGACTTTGAGCTCCAAGGCCCTTAAAGGTTAACAATAAAATCTCAAATTGAATCCTCATTTTCAATATGAGACAATTTAAGTTATAAAACAATGAAGTGACATGAGCCTAGCGAGGCCAACGAGGACACTTAAACCGAGGTTGTCAGAATGCCCATGCTTTATCACCCATGAAAGGATGTAACTCTCCATGACATTAAGGATGCAGGGTTTGATGGAGTGTCACAGTTAGTTGACACCAGAATCATCCAAAATCGTAGACTCCCTGTCACATCCTGCCACTGCAGAATAGAAACTAATGGTTGTGCTGCTACACCATCGCAGGCATGCTGGGGTGCTGGTAGCTAGTAAATTCTTACATAGCAGTTAGAGTTGCCAACAGAAGTAGACTTCTAGAGCTAATAGCCAGGAAAAAAAGGGAAACTGTAAATGCGGGCTGTTTTGCTCAAATAGAGTAAGCTGCTGTTCTGAGTGTCTGATGGGACAAGTGGTTTGGGGAAGATATAAAGTCATGCTGGGCCATTGCATGAGTTGGAAATCTATACTTTTCAGTAGATGTTTTGTGAAGGGGATATTTATATAAGAAAACATGAATATTCACTTTTGGTCATGGAAAGTGTTTTTTCCAAAGACTGGCAGATTCAAAACACCAAGGCTTAGCTCTTTAAACAAATATATATGTCTAAAATAAAGGAACCTCCTATTTCAAGAAAGAAATTTGCAGAAAAAAATGTAAAATATTATTTACAAAATGTCATTCTGAATCTTTCATAGACTCCAGAAGTCTGTAAATAACAGAAATTTTAAACATCTTTTGGGCCCAGATGCAATAGGCATTAAATTCTGATGGAAAAATAATTTGATTTTAGATTGATAGCTTTTTATAATTTTCTCCAACAGAGCAATATCAAAAATCAATGTGTAAGAAATACAGAGGGCAGACGCACTGTATCCTCAACTAAATGATCTTTCTGAGCAGACTCCTGCCCAGGATGCAGCTGAGCACAGATATGAAAGTCTTATGGGTGCAAATTGATGGTACTTAAGCATAACAAGCTACCCAATTACACAGAGGAAAAACTGACTGATTTGGGATCACCGCTGATCACAACCTGGCCGGCAGTCAGCGGTGGCATCCTGCTGTGATAAAGGTAGTTGCCGAGTTGCAGTGTTCAAACAGACCTATCGCCCGTGAGACGTGGGAAGTAATCCCTTCTCTCAACACTGCCGCAGACCCCGGCTGGACCACTTCTTCCTGGGCTAGGTTCCTTATTTCAAGAAAAGATGTTGCTTGTTTGGAGAGGAGGCTGAATACAAAGTCTAGAAACCCCAACCTAGCAGGACAGATTGGATGAACGAGGTTGTTTAGCCTAAATAATAAGTGCTTGAGAGGGGACGCGCAAGTAAGTACAGAAGAAACAGCGTCAGGGAAGACAGAAACAATCTGTGCATAATAGAAAGGACATGACATAATGGGCTTAAATTACAGTGAAGAATCCCAGTTAGACATCAGGAAACTTTCATAACAATCAGGATAATAAAGCAGTAAGGTAGACTGCCTGCGGAGGTTGTGGGATCTCCACCATTGGAGGCCTTCCAGAGCAGGGCAGACAGACTTCTGAAAGGAAAGACAGGAGGATAATTTATCCCGCCTTAGGGTAGAGGGATGCACCAGGTGACCTCCCGAGAACCCGTGACTCTCTTGGTTTGAACTGTGAATACCCTTCATCCCCATCCTTCTTAAAACTTGTTTCTTGGTCTTATATGTCTGTTTCATCCCTCTCAAATCTATTTCTGATTTTCTTTTAGAGGCTTGGCCTTATCCACTTTCATCTGAAAACACAAATTTAACTACTACCTCTATGCTGATGATTCACAGGTCTATCCATCTTCCTACTTCAGACCTAGCTAACGCTCTTCAAAATAAAAGCTTGGCTTGTTTTCCTGATGTATCATTGCAGATGTTTTGCTCTCCACCAAGTTCAGCACAGCTAAAAAAATCTCATTATAATCAATTCCCTCTGCCCCCTGCTTTTCCTTTGATGACATTGAATAACACCGTCAGCCCGCTGGTAACTCAGGTCTAGAACCTGGAAGTCGTTTTACCTGGGACCTCATCTGGCTCCCTATTCCAGACTATATTTGTATTTTATGGGGGAGAGGGAATATTGGCCCCGCAAAACTACTCAAAAATACAGCCTCTCATCATCTTCATCTTATTTTCTAGCCTTGACAAATGCAGGCTTTCTCATCTACCCATTCTCAATACCACTGTAAGCTGCTATTGCTGTCTTAGCTGCTGCTTTGACCCTGCCAAACCGGGGAACTGCAGCTCAGCAGAGCCAGTGCCAGGCTTTGCCGGTAGCACACCGTACCCAAACACATGTTCCTGTCTTGTTACACCACTAACAATTTGTTGTTCAGCAGTGAAAACATGCTGAATAATGAAAGATGCCTGGAGAAAGGAACACGGCGCATACATGTACCTGCAGCATTGTTGTTTCTGTTTGTTGATTCTGTTCAATCAACCCTGATTAGAGATGAGGGAGTGTCAGGCTTGCCTGGTGGATAAGCACCGGTTCCTCTGCCAAATGAAACTCTGTGGCTGCAGAAACAGTGTCCGCATTTGCTTTCCAGAAGGTAAATACACCCACTGAATTCCCGCCGTGCGGCCCCACAGCATGGCAAACACCTCTGAGCCGCCGGGTGCGATCCAAAGGGAGCGTACAGGACCTCAAGCCTCAGGACCCATCTCTGTGCTAAATCAAACTGACCTTGATTTGAAATCAAAGGGATGCTAAGGGAGTGTCCCGGTACATCCATGTACCTGATCAGAGATGTACTCGGACTATAAGCTTTTTAGGACAAAGATTGGTTTTGCTTTTTGTGTTTGTGCAGGTGCCTAGTGCAGCTCCACGACTAAGCTCCCTGGCAATCCCACAGTACACGAAAGTAAAATAAGTAAAAGCTGCTTTTCAGTGGAAAATTAACGGGCAAAACCTTCCTGCCTTCCTCCTGAAAATGTGCTGTGGTGCAGTGTAGTGTGGGGAGATGTTGTCGTTTCTTTAAGCTTAGCTGTGGCGTGAGCTTTGGTCGCTCTCTGGCAAAAGCTGGTATTAACGAAGGAAGCATAAGACAATTGTATTTAGACCATGGATTGTCCTACCCAACTGCTTGTGGAGTGGCTGTGAACTAGAGTAGATGAAACCCACACACGGTCAAACCAGGGGAGCAACGAGGTCTGGGACTGGGAAACCAAGGAGGGACAACGGGCAAATAAAGTGGGACTGTGCCATGAGCCTCCAAAGTCTTTAAGTAGCTTCGTTATGTCAGCAACAAACAAGGGAATAGCTTTGCAAAAATTCAGATTGCAAATACCATTATAATTAGCATTATTTCAAGATTAAAGAAACCACCACTTCCGTGTAACAAATTATCTCCAATTTAAAAGCAAAAATAATGTATTTTTTGTTCATAAAAAATGCTCAAGCGGAAGCATTCTCACATTAATTATTTCATTCTATTCGGAAAGCATATCCCTGCTTGCTCTTTATTATGCCTTCCAGCTCCTTCTTTGAAAAATATGTTAAGAAGCTGCAAGCTATTTTCCAAAAAAATGGAAAATAAATAATCTTTGAAGCAATTAGAGCTGAACGACAGAATGTATAAATATTTTTTTTACTTATTCTCCCCCTAGATTCAAATCCTCCATTTTCTGCCACCTCCCATCTTGGCAGCTGCAATTCAAGCATCTTTGCTTGAACTTTGGAGGCAGGCAAGTGTTTCTCTTTCCTCCCCTAGAGTTGAATCAAACAGTATTCTGTAGATTTGACTGGCAAGAGCTTTTGTAAGTGAGCTGAGGGTTACTCCTGGAGTTTAAATGCATTATTTCTATAATGCATTTGTCTTCACTCTCCTAGGAGTCTAAATACTTCTGAACCTTTCCTTACAAAAGTAATAATTAGTGGACATGTTACAAAAAAAACTTTGCTTACTTAAGAAAAATTGCAAAATTGAATAATAGGAACTATGGCTGATAGTGTGGAATTATCTGGAATGTATTTCATTGTAAGAACAAAGAGCACTTTGAATGTCATGTAAATATCATTACAGAGCTGCTTTTTATTTTAATGAAGGCTTTGCACTGGTTCAGCATTGGGCATAACCACTCAGCATTAGCGCAACTTTAAGTCAACCCGTGCTGCGGTGAGGCCGGCAGCTACGTGTGATTTTCAAAAGCACCTTCAGCCTCAGAAAGTTGAATTTAAAATGTAATTAAGGAACATTCATCTATTTTCATTGCCACAATCAAATCAATATGTAGCCCAATTAAACAAGAACAGTGAACTGTACAGCACTATCAGCTACGCTAATAAAAGGTACCTGTTTTCAATTCGCTGTAATATACTTTCTCTTTTTCTTTCTTTGCTTTTTGCCATAGGAACAGGAGAAAGCATCTAAACAGTTTCCTATTTCTCTGGCACCAGCTGGAAGTCGTCACGAGTTGCAGGGAGATAATATATTAATACAAAACTAGCCAGGAGACAAAAAAGCTTACACAGCAGTTTTCATAGGTAAGATGATTAAAAGTGTTATATACGATATTAGGGCATGGGGCCACATCCTCATTCATTTGCTTTCCCAAGAGGTGGATGGGAGGGTGTGCAGGGATCCTTCCTGGAGATGGTATGGAGGATATTCTCCATGGGGTAGGAGAGTTTGGGATCGGTGGAAGATTTTCCTATCTAAGAAAAATTTGAGGTCTTTCTGAGTGCGAAGACATCCCAGGCAGTGAAAGTGGCACCTGCCTGCATGCCAGTGGGAGCAGAATAAGGTGGCCATGCACAGAACAGTAAGACTGACCCCAGAATAATGTCATCGTGCAGCGTTTGCTGACGCTGGGAGCAGTTACCCACCCCCGCTGATGTGTGTGAGTTGCTGCAATAGCCCATGGTCTTTTAATGGGATTCCTGCAAGTCAAAAACGCTCAGAATCATCAGTGAGAATTGTAGACGCTGGGCAGTAAATCACAGGTATGGGCTGAGGGGACCACCATGACCACCCACTTAACCTCCTGTGCAACCTGGGCCCGAAAAGGCCAGAAACAGGAATTAATTTTTTAGGGAAGTTTCAGTTTTGAAATCACAGTTTAAAAACTTCTAGCAACAGAGGATCCACTGCAACCTGAGATAAGGCTGGCGAGTGGTCTGGCTGTCAGGGAGCTTTCCAGCTTCTTCCTTTCAGAGCATCTGTCTAATTCCTACAGACGGTGATAAAGTTGCTCTGTGATCCCTTCAGAGTTAGGCTAGATGAGCTTTTCCATGATACAGCATCTTTTTCAATTTCTTTAATGTTTCCTATGACTTTCTACTATAATTGCCTAATTTTTCAATGTACTTTTCAAAGTGTGGATCCAGAACTCAACACAGTATTCTCACAGAGGTAACAACAGGCTGAAATACAGAAGTGCGCCTGCTAAGTATACTCCTACATAAGCACCTTAGGATGAGTTTGTTCTTTAGTTCACAGCTTAATGCTTGAATGTTGAATGGATCACACCCATGTCTTCTTCAGAACTAGAGAGTCCCACATTTAAAGAGTGTGGTCTTCATGTTTTCATTACTAGATGTGTAACTTCATATAAAGTCACATCTCTAACTCAGATTTTTGCCTTCAGATGGTCAATCTTGTTCAATTTCAGTAACCCTTTCTCAAATTTATTTACCAATTTTCCAAACCTTTTTTCACTTGTGAGCTTTGCAGCAGTAACTCGTTTTCTCTCAATGTGTACTAATGTTAACATAGTACAAAGCCAAGAACTGTTCCCTACAAGATTGCACAAAATGCTGCCATGTTTTTTTCTGGTTTATTAATCAAAATGTCTTGGAGTAATAAAATGGAAACCAATGACGTTAAAAGTCTACTGACCTATGGCACATTTGCACTGCAGTATGAAGCATACATGTCTGTGAGCTTGCTGTAAGCTACTAGATAAGGTACCATCTGCAGCAGGATGGAGCTTAGAGCAGTCCATTCAGTTTGTTTTCCTAAGTTTGTTTGTATCCTGTGATTCTGTAGCTACCACGAGGGTTTTCGTGCTGTACCTTTGACTAGTATTTACTTCACTGAGAACTGAATGTCCTCCCTTTCCTCTCCTGTGTCTGCATTCTTAATAATAAATTAAGGTTGCTAAATTGTTTCTTGATCTTATCCAAAAACAAATGGCGTTGTGTCTCCTTTCAGCCAATAGGACAATTTTTTGTTTATTTTTCTAAACCTTTTATATCTAAGAAATATCAGCTGTGTACTTTTCTTGTCCTTTTTTGGACAGATCTTTGGAGATCATAAATGCTGAGAGCATTTCTTACTTGACAGGGAGAGGTGGCATCAAGTTTTATATCTGGAAGCACTCTCTTACTTGAAATGTAAAGAAACCTGCTCAAGTATGGTCCGTGACAAGCAAGGAGGGACAAAGCATCTTAAAATCAACTGCCAGTCCCTTCATGTCATGGAAGTTCCTGGACAAAGAAACAGTTGTATTAGAGGTAAAGAAAGACACATTTTCTTTGAGGATCAGTAGTGTAGGAGCAACACGTATTTGCTCATCTGGCTGTATAGTCTAACTAGCTGTTTGTTATATTATTTACTAGGTTTCTGTAATCTAACCTCTTTATGTGCATGGGTTTTCTATAGAGTGCAGAGACAAATCTGCTCCCCAAAGGTGCGTTAAGAGAGCGCTAGATGAAATGTTGAGTAACGATAAATTCCTTTGAATTCCGTGTGTGCATTCTAATCCACTATGATGAAACTTTCATGTTTTGTCAGCTATTGTAATTCTGCTTTCAGAAATGCAATACAAATTCTTCCTGGGTAAGTGACTTGCACATTTAGCAGTGTCTTTCAGAAGAGTATCGCTGTTGTCGTGTTATAAATGGCATGTGTTTCAGTAGCACTCAAACATACAGGCTTCTTGCTGGTATTTATTTGAAACCCAATTGTTTTTACTCAGCTGAAGCCAAGCTTACTTTTTTTTATTTCTTTCAGTAATTACCTTATGTTTTATTGCCTGCAGGGAGAGACCCTAAATTGAAGCAAAGTTAAGGATGCGTAGTTGAAAACAAAGATCATGAAAAGATAAAGGTCCTGGTTCTGTGATCTTGGATTATAACAAGTCATGAAAAAAAGTGATTTGGCTCCTCTTGTCAGTAAGAATCTGTCCATATCATGTTTCAGTTTTGTTTGTTTTGGAGCTATAAGATTTTTTAAAAAAAACTCATCAGTATGAAACATCTTGGGGAGAAGAAGGAAAGCTACAGGAGGAAACAACCTGAGAGAGCAAACAAAATTTTCCTTTCTCTCTGCCTTCCCCCTCCCCAAACCATATCTTAGTACGATACCAAAGATGGAAAATTTCCAGCGAGAGTTCAAATGGTTTCATAATAGCAGAAAAACAGTTCTCTGTCTCAACTACAGGAGTCGCTCTGCTATAACAAAATCCAATAGGATATATAAATGCAATATATTGCATATCATATGTTCAATAACAACAGAAAAGCCAGCCTGGCTAAAAATAATTATGAAGCTCAGCAGCTGTAATTAAAATAATTTGATTGGAGATAGGAAATGTTTATGCATCTTGGCAGAAAAAGACATTTTGAGGATTTTGATTGATGTCTTTTATGTTTGTTCTATGTACTGTACAATAGCAGATACGGGCACTGCACCAGTATGTTAACTTCACACAATGCTGTGTGTCTCACCAGGACAGATGAGAGGTCAAACTGAGAAAAAGTGAATTTGTTGGTGACTTCCATTTTCCACCAAAAACGTCAAGGCAGATGATGCAAGTGTTTCATGGGTGAGCCCTTATGGACTCAAAAAATCCAGCTGGATTCATTTGTAGGAGGTCTACTTATACGAAGCGGCGTTCACCACAGTGATTAAATGCAGGCCAGTGTAGTTCACCGAGAAGAACAAAAACTAAGATCAGAAGCCATTTTAGCAAGAAATATTAACCCCTGCATTGGGCTTTTCAACACTTCACCTGGTGCTTGGAAAACGTCACAGCAAACAACGGACCTTACAAAGCCAGTCTGCTCCCAACAGTTTCCCGTTGATGGTATAATTTTTTTCTTCTGTTAAGATAAAGAATGGGCCAGGTTTTTATCAGGGAGCTGACTTTAGCGTTTCCAGTGAGGCTGAGTGGATGTTGTCTGCACTAGTGTAATCATACCTTACAAAAACAAGGAGCTATCTTCACATCTCAATTTACATTATTGATGCAGTATGAAATAAGTCCCGTAGTAGATGAGCACTCTGGGGATTCTCTTGTTTGTCTCAGCATGTTAAATTGACTGCAAGGCATTACACATCAGAGATAGAACTGCTTAAGTGCATAATTCTTCCTCGTGGCTTTGCTAGGAGCTAAACGAACCTTCTTAAACTAATAATAAAATAATCTAAGATATAAAAATATGTTTCTTTTGGACAAATCTGACATGTTACAATGACAGAGTGTTTATGACTCACAATCACCACCTCCGCCACCAGCACTGCTGTATTTAGAAGCAGCAGGCAGTAGAGCGAAATAGGCAGCCCTGAAGTTTCACATCAGGATAAAAGTAGCTAAATTCTTACTAAATGGGGATTAGATATTAATGAAGAAAAAAGATGGTGGATTTCCAGGACTATGGCTCAAGGGAACACTCTCCTATTTCACTGAGCCTTGTAGTTGTGTCTAAGTTCAGATTGCAGTTTAGATATAAACAGATGAAGACTTTAGGGATGAAATATAAACATTCCCAAGTTCTTACAGTTCTAAATTAGGTGCAGTTCCAAGAACATGGGGTTTGGTCCTAGTGCTGTTTATATTTGATTTTTATGTGTCAAGGAGTACTTATTCAAAGGTGGAAAAAACTAAACCAGGAAGGCTTGTCTCGTTAAATCTGTACGTTAGAGGTGCCTCACAGCATGCAATGATTAATTAGTTCTTAGAGGAGAAAATTCTACTCCCCCAAATGGAAAATGTTGAAAAGTTCAAGAACATACTTTTCTGCATGCAGAAAGGATGAATAGGATATAGTTGGCTTTCAGTGTCCTGCAAGATTTCTAGAAAAATGTAGCATATCAAATCTGCGCTATTATTGCAGTAAGGTGAAGTAGAGGAAATGTCATGTATAAGCCTCAGAAAAGACTATCAAAACCACTATGTATAAGTTCATTTTTAGTCATAGCCATATAAAACCTTTAGCGTCACTTTAGATTAGCCCTTGTAGCCTTTTCCCTATGCTCTCTCTTATGTTAACTCCTAATTCTTTTGCCAAAATTCCTGCAGTCACATGTTACCTATTGAGCTGAGTTAATAAGGAGGAAATCTGCAGCCACTGAAACCTCTGGTTGCAGGAATTGCTCAGCATCCTGGGCAAGTCAGGAACCAGGGAGCTGTCAATGGGACCGGAGCCCTTCCCAGGGCAGGGGGTGAAGGTGGGTTTTGAGCACACTGACAGACAAGTAGATACGGATCTGCAAAGCCTCCCTCCCTGAAGGTGAAGCACAAGGATTTACAGGGGCCTGTCACACACACAGCCCCATCACAATCTTACCAACCTTCAGGAGAGGCAGGGAGGGCGAATCGATCCCTGTGGGACGCGCAGGCTCCAGCTCCGCGTGAGAGCAACAAATAGTTTTGCGGTTTGATTGATGCAATCAAAGCAAGAGACCCTACAGGAACTGCGGAGGGGGCAGTTGCCTCGCCTGTGTCCAGCGTCTTGATTAAAAATCAGTAGTGATGAACTGAACCAGCGTACAAAATTAAATATGTCTGTCCAATGAATGTGGAAGCCTTTGTAAAAGAAGGAGAAATCTCACACTGGTGTGATGTTGGCTCAGGGTTTAGCCAGCCTGATGACCCAGTTTGACCTAAATGACATACCCAGTTTAGCTGCAGCTTTGCTGGTTTTCTCTAGCAAATACTAAATGTAAGCTTTTTCCCCTTTGCCTTTTGTATATATTAAGCTTCTGTTTGTGTAAATAACCATCTTACATATATAGTAGACCATGAAATATTGTAGTATAAAGATGTATTTGACACTTTTTCTATGATTTTGTTCCTCACCCAAAATATAACCACTCAGACATGTTTTTGGAATGACACACATTTTAGCGGAAAAAATATTTTAGAAATATGCTTAGCGTGTTGGCATTATTTCTTTTTGGATCCCTCTGGTTGTAAGCAAACTAACATTGTAAGCTCCATTGGGCAAAAGAAATATTACTACCACGGTATAAAATATGTGTATTTGAACTCTTAGTTAAACATTTTAATGTTAGCTTAGGTTTTCCAGTTGCCATAATTTTAGATAAAGAAATTTGTGAAACACTAGGACTAACTGTAAGAGAGCCCAAATGTTTTCTTCCTATTTATCAGCTATGCACATTCTTACCACAGCTACTCAATTTTTAAATCTTGCATGGCTATTGGTAAGATTCCAGGAGGTTTGCTAGCCTTGAAATGGAAAAAAATTTTGCGATGCCAAGAAAATGTAGCCCAACCTGTATCTAAAACTACTATAGTTAAATATTTAAAGGCTTCTCTGTCCCACTGCAAGGCATTTTGCAGTTTACCCTTAAATTTGGAAGTCTTAGATTGCCGTGCCTTGACCATTTCCTCTCTGCTGTCTTGTACTTTGGTCACCTTACCAGCGGATCAAAAGTATCTCTGTTTTATACCACATTGCCTTTTTCAATCCAAATTGTTTTAATTGGTAACTCAGCCAATTTCTATTTAAATAGAAGTTTCCAGTAATTTTGGAAGAGGAGTGGGAAATTTTTACCTCAGCTCACCCTGTTACAGACCATGCCCCCGTTGTATTCTTTAAGTCAGCCAAATGCATCTTGGAGGTGCTATTATTTCTTTACCTATAAAACTTTTTTAGAATTGAAACATAAAATTCCTAACTGAGAACACGGATTTTGAAAACACGTCTTCCATTTAAATCTTAATCCAGTTCCTTTAAGTGTACCAAGTACATTTAAATCTTAACCAAGTACCTTCTAATCATCTTTCAGACCAAAGATTTGCGTCACCTTATTTGGGAGGTACCCAGTTTATTTGCTTGGTAACACAACAAAGAAAGCATTGATTCAGTTGGTCCCAAAGAGCTCCCAGATTTTTTCCTTCTCTTGTGCAGAAGGCGGTGCCATACAGCCACAGGAAACAATACCTATTTTGGTGCCGATTTTGCTCTATGAAGGGTTGTGAATCAGTTCTTTATTGACTGTTTCTTGATAACAATGAAAACCCACTTTTCTGTTAGGAATGCGGTGAAGAGCTCCAGGTGAAGGTGTCAGCAAGGATTTTCAGGTTAGAAGACGCTGTGCCCGGTTGGATCAGGCTCAGGTCTCTGCTCACATGCCAGCACATCCAACAAAAGCTTGTTGGAGATGAGTTTGCTCCAAGGGATGCTAATCCAGAGGTCGTTGTTCCTCTCATCTAACTCAACCATGCTTGCATGAAGCTGGTGCAAATTTTTCAGTGGTATCTTTGTTTTTCTGACCATCGCACCCAATGCTGTACCGCTTTTCCATGATGTTTGGCTTGTTTTCACAGTGAGGTATAGTGAACCTTGTGCCAGGACAGGATGAATGGACAAACGCAATGTGTTAGCCTGTTGCCGGTGGGGTAATCTGGTAGGGCTGAGCCTTTTCTGTACCCCTACATCTCTCCGAGCTCGTCTGCCTTTCTGCATGTCATGATGCTTGGCACCTGGTACACGCTCACAGTTCTGATTGAAAGGAAACAGCCTACAACTTTAATTAGCTAATCAGCCAGCGCAGGAAAAAAAATGTGTAAAAGGGGAATATTAACAAAGCCTCAATGGTTGGTAAATTATACACTTTCAGTGGATCTAGTGCTCTTCTTAGCTGCTCTGTAACTAACTCAGGTCTACATGGAGTGTATGTCCTCCATTCATTGAAATGCATGGTTCTTTTCATCTCATTGTAGGTGTGTTTTTTGTTTCAGTTTAGCTTTTTAGTCTCCTGATGCTTAAGCAAACCAGATATCCTTTCAGAGCTATAACACTAAAATCCTTGAAGGAAGTACGCATGCAGAAGTAACAAGATAACAGCACTATCAGCAGCAGGGCAGGTAACGACAGGTTTAGAGACTGAAATTATTGAGCTCGTTCAGTGTTCCCACATCTTGCAGCAGGAACAAGCTGTCCTGTTCTAAAAACCTCCTGAGTGTTAGTGATGCTTTTTTTCTGGCAGTCTGTAGTTCTGCTGACTGCAGAGTTTATCACATAAGGAATTAGACTGCTATGTTTGAAGTCTGCGCATCCTCAAAACCAACCCATTTCATCTGCCTAATATTTTATCCTTTCTGGCCTAGAGCTGTCCTCTGTTTCAAGGCATTACTCACTATATTGTCCATTACAGACTTCCTTATTCTCTTTGATGGCTACGCAAGCCATCTCCCACAGTGTGATCTGGTGGCCAGAGGGTGAGTAAACTCTCACCAACCCCCTTCCTTCTCAGCCAGGATTAAATGGACAGTGTGACAGAGGGAACCAGATGAGACTCCATTTCATCGGAGAATTTCAAACCTCTGATGTTCAGATAGCACAGTACATTTTCCGTAACACATCCCTGCTCTCCCTAATTTCAGACTGTGGGTTTCAGTGGAAAAGGCGTCTCTACCCCTTTCTGTGATCAGTGTTATTCAGAGTTTGACGTATTTCTTCCTCTTCGCTGCCGTTGTTTTAAAGCAGAGACTAGCTGTGCGGTTCTGCATACATAGCTGCTAATTCTATACAGCCTGAGGATTATTTGAGGTGGGCAACATAACCTTTTTGCAAAGGTGTTTGCTGAACGTTTGTAGTCTCAGAGGTTGGTATTACTTTCGCACTCCGATACCAGACACACTTGTGGCCCATTATTGCTGTGTGTACACCCAAACATATTGGGAGAAAAGTTAAATGTTTTAGCAAAATGCCAGTCCACTCAATACCATTGAAAGAGATTTTTTTCCCCCCAAGAAATTGTGTGCCTTATTTTCTTCTTGGAAGAACAAGAAAAGGCTTGGGTAGTCCAGCCTAAATAGGAACGTTTGCCCCAGTGTATAACAAATCTGTGAGCATGCATCAGTAGATACCCACAAAATAAATTCGTTGCACCAGAACAAAGGGGTACTTATTAAGCTAAAGGCAGGAAGGAATAAGTATACACAGTATATGCATATACTGTATATCCAGAATATTCAGCTTCAGCAGTAATTTAGTACACTTTGGACAATGTGCTGAGTCCACCACTACCGTCTGAGATCAGGGGACATACTTTGAATGGGATTTTCCTTTCTATGCATCTGTGTTACATGATAGAAGTTGCAAAGTCTCGTTATACCAGACCTCCTTTCTGCAAGGCATTAAGGAAGGAACCTTGGGAACAAATGAGTTCTAGAAATTAGAATCATAGAATAAATCATAGAATAGTTTGGGTTGGAAGGGACCTCTAAAGGTCATCTAGTCCAACCCTCCTGCCGTGGGCAGGGACATCTTCAACTAGATCAGGTTGCTCAGAGCCCCGTCCAGCCTGACCTGGAATGTTTCCAGGGATGGGGCATCCACCACCTCTCTGGGCAACCTGTGCCAGTGCTTCACCACCCGCAGCATAAAAAATTTCTTCCTTCTATCTAGTCCAAATCTACTCCCCTTTAGTTTAAAGCCGTTCCCCCTTGTCCTGTTGCAACAGGCCCTGCTAAAAAGTTTGCTGCCTTCTTTTTTATAAGCCCCCTTTAAGTACTGAAAGGCTGCAATAAGGTCTCCCCGAAGCCTTCTCTTCTCTAGGGTGAACAACCCCAACTCTCTCAGCCTTTCTTCGCAGGAGAGGTGTTCCATCCCCCTGATCATTTTCATGGCCCTCCTCTGGACCCGCTCCAACAGGTCCGTGTCTTTCTTATGCTGAGGGCTCCAGAGCTGGACGCAGTGCTGCAGGTGGGGTCTCACCAGAGCAGAGTAGAGGGGCAGAATCCCCTCCCTCGACCTGCTGGCCACGCTGCTTGTGATGCCGCCCAGGATACGATTGGCCTTCTGGGCTGCGAGCGCACATTGCTGGCTCATGTCCAGCTTTTCATCCACCAGTACCCCCAATTGTCTTCCATGTGATAGTGGAGGTATTTGACCTGACCTTTCTTCCCTTTCTGTCTTCTGATGAAGTGACAGGGGGTAAAGGACTGGCTGTGAGTGAAGGATGTAAGACAGAAAAATATAGTTTGACTGAATATTTTTCTCCAGGTGATTATTTCAGCATGTACACACCCTGAGCCTCTGCAGGGGCAAAATGTTTTATTTTTTTTAATTACCTTTAACCTTGTGCTTGGAATCGCTTGCAGACAGCTCGGTGAAGCTGCAAAAGATAGATCTTGGGCATCAAGCTCTAGATGTGCACCAGCAGCATTCCAGGACTGCAGAAAAGCACATCAATTTCATCCCACAACCATTTTTGATATCCAAAAGACATTTTTTGGGACAGTTACAAGCTTTTTACTAGATAGACCTATTCTTTTGTTAGAATAAAAAAGGCTAACATTATTTCCCATTTTGTAAAGCTTAGAAAAGTGTCTTCCCTTGGTTCTACTTGAGAACTTGTCTCAGTTTTCCGAAATGAACTTCAGAGCTTTATCCCTAATGTTGAATACAACTCCTTGCCCTCCAATTTTTAGGATTTCCTAAACTCTCTAGAAGCAACTGATTAGCAGGATCCTGGGAGAGTTTCAGCATTCACTCTCACAGTTGTCAGTGCTACCAGTACCTATTTGCTATGGCCTTTATCCATGTTTAATTAAAATAAACACAGATAGTTTGATCGGTAGACAAAAATACAGATATAGGTATTTATGTAATGCACACTGGATTGTCTCCGAGTTCCTGAGGCAGTTTTGAGGACTTAATGATAGACAGTTAAGAAAAATGGAATCCAATCCATTGGAAGACCAATTTCAATTCAAAGTTAGCTTTGATATGAGGAGTGTTTAGTTAGCTTTAATAAGAAGAGCGTTTATTTCCTCAGCAGCATTTGGAGGGTGAAATATCCGTGCTCAGATCCTGTAAACTGTCCCCCATTGGGCACCAAAAAGGCTGTAAAACGGCCCTGAAACCAGGGCATTTTTCATCACACGTGTTGTGATAAGTATGGGTTGGTTCTGTCTTGACCGTGATGTCTGGCTGTCTGCTGACAGCAAACCCCTCGCACTAACCTCCTTGCCTAGTGGTGGTGTTTCCTCAGCTTCAGCAGTTCAATCCCTTGCAGGAGGTTGTGTGGGTCTGAAGACCCTTTATCCCAGCTGTGTACGCCAGGACCTGAGAGGAGACAGGGAAGGAGTGAGGCTCAAAAGCTTTCTGTAAAACCTCCTTTGAGTGCCTGTTGTCTTTGCTTCATGGATGAACAGCTATAGGGCTGCCCTTAACAAAGAGGTGACAGAGTGTAATTTCACACCTATCGCAAGCGGCTGTATGATTTCCCAAAGGAGCACGGGGATGGCTGAAACCCGCAGCCCTTGGCGGAGATGCTCTGCTGCCATGCTGATGATGATGGACATGGTGTAAGATCTCACTGGGGCCTCACCAAGCACTAGTGCACTGTGGCCTTGTCTTGCCCTAAAGCTTTTGTGTAAGTTGTCACTGATAAAAACCCAAATAAAAAAAATGAAAGAGACACCCTGCTGCGAGGTTGGGAAAGGGGGGAGTCAATGTTCAGCTCCCAGACTCACAGCATGGCTAACAGTGCGCTCTTGCAGCTCTCGCCAGTGGAGACAAGGACATGGCCCTGGGGGAAGATGGTAGCTGTAGCCATGGTGCAGGCAGTCACTACGATGCAAGGAGTAGTTTTTGATGCTAGCAGTGGTTATGATGCAAGCAGTAGTTACAATGATAGCCATAGAAGGGATCTGCTGGTTCAAGGGACCTTGGAGAGGCTGGTGGGCAGGGGACAGAGCCCACAGCATGGTTCCTGCCAGCTCCTGAAGACCAGCTCTCCTCCTGCCTGCAGAGCTGAGCCTTCTGCCCCAGCAGAGAACCAGGCAGACGGTGTATAAAATCCCATGGAGATGGGGTCAAAAGTTTAACTTTCTACCCTCACTCCTTACCTAGTCACACAAAACTTCAGTTTTGTCAGGAGTAAGAACTGAAGGTAGCTTTAAAGCTGTCTTCTGCCGATTTTGCTGCAGGGGTCCCCTTTGCTGTCAAGTTCAGTTAACATTTGTTTAAACAAGAGATGTAGATACCTGATAAGTGGCAGCACCTGGCTTAAAGATGCATTATGGACAGCAGAGAGTAAACAGAGCAGCTATAAGATTCCAGTGTGCAGAGGTCAAGACAACATCTGTTTTGCCTCGTGTACATATTCATACATAGTTTTCTGTTCTAGAAGCCACTCAAGCATCTAATAACTTCCTGCTCCAGGTGATGTTTCAGCAAATTGTTTTCCTGCTCCACTTCAGTCAGGATTTTTCTAGCTTTGGCAAAGTGGCTAAAATATCTACAGACTCCGCATGCCACCCGGCGTAATTGCAGTGTCACAAGTCTCGGGCTGGGAGCCAGCGACAAACAAGTTCAGCCAGACAGGGAGGGGGACGGACGCGGAGCCAGCAGTTCGAACAGGGGTATGCCAAACCAGCGCTGCTGTCAAATACGTTAGAGCTGCGGGTCGGCCATCCACCCAGCCATCCTTCCCACAGCTGCGTTAAATAATAGCTATATAGCCTTGTAGTTTTTCCTTAATTCATTGCCTTAGTCTGTGGTTATGGATGCAGACTGGGAAGCCACCTTTTACTTTCAAGGCTACCAAACCAAACAGTATGTCTGACATGCAGCCTTGCCTCACGTCTTGCCTGCACCTCTCAGTTTGCCCCCATTTAAATTGGGAGTGTCGGGTAAGGCCATGGGTTAGACCCCAGAGACATTGGATTCAGCCTCCTCTCGGGGCCAGAGTGCAGACATTTTGTTGCAATGAGCATCTCCTAAGTCATTAGTCCCATTTAAGCCAAAACAGTTTCATATTCTGCAAATAAGGACTTCATATTCTGTTCCTAAAAATTAATAATTGAACAAGTGTATCTGATATCATATTTTAGTATTTGTGTTGCAGTAGCAGCTAAAAACCCACCAAGATCAGGGATCCCTTGCGCTGAATAAAGATACGGTGAAAAACAGATTGTAGATAAGAAACATATATTGTAAATAATTAACACCAAAGGAAAAAAAATTTGCAATAATTTGATCCATCCTTCTGTCACGCTTTTTTTCTTACTTGTCTTCCATATCTTCTCACACTCATACGCATCTAGTTCATTTTTGCAACTGGGCTTTTTCATCTTACTCCATGGGGGTTTTTTTGGTTTGTTTTTTTTTTTGCTAAAGGGAAAGTATGTGCAATAGCAAACACTATGGGCAACGCACGCTTTTAGGTATGTAGGCTTCTGTATACTGGTGAACAATGTGACAGTCGCCCACTCAGACAGATACCTGTGACATAACTCTGTGTGTGTGTGTGGTGTTATCCCCCATTTGCTTGTGGTATTTCCTTCAGCACTACTGAAATACTTTAATCTTCCTCCAGTTTGGCAGTTGGTTTATTAAATGTTTATTCATTTTCTTTGCATTTGGGATGGAGCTGAAATTAGCACGTCCATTTTCTTGTTTAAACAAGAGAAACTTCAGTGTAAATAACATCTTGTCACACAAATGCATTTTTGTCCTTCCACTGATATCAGAACAAAATGAAGGATGATATTTGTGGGGAAAACAAAACCAAACCAAATCTCTTTCCTAAAACCAACAGAGGGAGCACAAACCTTTGGGTTTTTGTGAGACTTCTAAAAATAAGAGGTTGTGTCTACCGCATCTTACCTTTCCAGTGAGAGCACAGCAGGTTTAAAAGCTGTAGAAATATTTTAATTCTTAGAAACTTCTTCCATTGACTGCAACAGCTTGCACAAATTTGGGATTTAGCTAGTTGTGTTCAGTATGTTCCTGCTGTTGCAAAGGACTGGTTTGTGCTCTGGAGCAAGGAGGCGCCTTATTTGTTATTCTTGTCATTCAATCTCTTTACTTTCCTTAGGCTTTTTTTAAATACAAGTGCAAAATGTACCTGCCCTCCTCCCTTGTCACCACTCTTTCGCCATCCCCACCACTGCCATGGTGCTGCTCTGTAGCTCAACGAGCTCCGCTCTCTCCTTCTGTTGAGTGACTCATATCGCGGCTGGGAGTCTGCTTTTCCCACAACTCATTGTGCAATGTCCCTTTTGAACATTTGAGTAAAAATATCATCTGTTAGAAATGGAAGGCTTGAGTACTCTGCAAGTAAAGCATGAAGATGGTCTGGCTCCTCGCTCTTTCTGTAACAGGCTTTATCCTTTCACCCTGTTTTTTACAGACGGAGAAGCACCATTCGTGTTAGTTCACAAAGAGGTATCTAGGATGGTTTTGGGTGGTTTCTTAGAGCTGCTGAAGGACAATGGGACAGGTTCTCCAGTGGTGTAAGTTAACATAACTCCACTGAAATCAGTGGAGCTACAGGTAAAATTGCTGTCAATGATAGTTGTGCTTGGATGTCCTTCTAGAAGACATGCTCCAGTTCTAGCACAGCTTGTTCAGAAAGATGTAGGTGCATGGATGTCTGTGATATCCTGAATGCAGGACAGACGTGTAGACAGTCGTATTCAGCGGGTGCGGGAGACCTCCTCCCCCTTCTCACCTGGTGTTTAAAGTCAGGCAGATCTCCACGTGCGCCAGGGCATTGTGCAATGTGTAGCTGTGCAGCTTACTATGAAACATTGCCTCTTTTTCCACAGTTGTGCAAGGTTCAGGTCTCTATCTATTCAGACATTTAAAACAAGTGACCAGATGCTGTAGGCTTACAAAAGCACTACACATAGCCAGCTGTGCCATATAAATCTTAGACTTCTTTTTTTCATCATCAAGCTGTGGTTTGTTTGTGGTGTCTCATTTTTCCATCAGCTAGACATTCCTGTCCGTGCTTCCCATTTATTTGTTGGGATCACATAAAAACGTAGCTTTATTTATGCATATGCTCTAATCCAGAACATAAACTGCTGCAGCCGACTCATCATGTATTGTCTGAGGGAATGCACATCGTAAAGTGTATACGTCACAGCAAGAGGTTTCTTATAACTCTGTGCAGTCCTTTTAACTGGATCTCTGCTTTGGCCATCTGTTCTTTAATATTATAATGAATACTTCACACTTATCGCTGCTTTTGTTTGAGGATCTCTCACTTCTTTTCAAAGGTGATTAAGTATTATTATTATCTCAGTGTTTCAGACAGTGTAACCAAAGCACAGACAAGTTGGGTGACGTGCCAAGATGATGTGTTCGGCAAGCGTTAGAATTAGACTTGCACCTTCAACTTTCTGCTTCCTATTCCTCGTTGCTTCATACAGTTGCAAGTGCGCTTTCAGTCAGCCTGCGGTAACACATCATATCATTCAACCTGTTCTTTGACCCAAATGCTATCAATTGGGTCGATCAAATATTCTCTAGTTTGGCTACCAGCATGTCATGGTGCCTGGATACACTACAAAAACCTCGGCAGATTTCAGCACCTGCAAATACTCTCAAAAAGAATTTTCTATTAAAATTCTCCAAGTAGTTCAAGTCCGGTGCTGACATTTCCAAGGGCTCAGGTTTAGCCCTAAGCACAAGTAGGTGATGTTTGGGAATATATTTGAGTAATTAATTGCCTACACACCCTGACTAAAGTACCTGTAGAATTGGGCTAATAAAGAAAGAAAAGATTTGAGATTTGTAAATTGCATTCTCAAATCAAATGCATCAGTTTCACCCTTCTGATATTTTTGTTGGTGTTTCCAGAGGCAGCAATGTGGCAGCTTAGCTGGATGGTGTTTAGATGCAACAAAGTATGCAGGCAAAGACGTCTGTACGAAAGCAACCGTGTGCATTACAATCATGAGCACTGAACTGGAAGAAAATGGAATTCAATCAATGAACATACAGATTAAGCAAATTGCAAAACATTCCTGTATAACGTTAGGAATGGGCTTTCAGCACAGCAGCTCTGCTTTCGAAAGCCTGCTTCTAAAATACCTGATAAAATCAGGCAAGCTTCAGTGATCATCCCCTCTACAGATATAGTAACTAAAAATGGACAATAACCCTAGTGCTGCCAGGATTGGCCTGCTTTCCCCCTTAGCTTCGAAGGTAGAGGGCTTTAAAATAAAGACCAGATATACTGTGTATGCATCTTGAGGAAACAAAAGGCTTAAATTGTGTCTCCATTTCAAGACCGCTCATTATCAGAGTGTCTAATGTGCTTCCGAGCATGATTAGCTCTAGTGGACTTGTGTCAGTCACCTGTTCCCCTCCCACCCTGGGTCGCACATGACTTTGTGTGACCCTTGAGTACGTTTGTCTAAGTCCTGTTGCCTTCGGATGAGAGACTAACCTCCAGGTACCTTCCACTCTAGGTGGGCCAGGTGAGCCAGCGGGGCTCGGAAAGGGCAGGGCGTGACCCAGGTACCCAACGATGTGGCTGGGATGGTGAATGTGGGCTTTAGAGTAGAGCCAGTGACCCACTGATAAAACTGAAATGATTCAGAGGTTGGGATCAATGGCCTGAGGCTGCTGCTCAGCCACAAACTCTGTGAATTAAGAGTACTAGGTGTTGGAAGTGAATACATCGCAGTCAGTCATAGCTGAAATTTGTCCACATATTTGTGAGCAATTGCCAGGCAATTTTGTAGAATAAATAAGTAAATAGCAGCATGGAGTGCTATTTCTAGAGGATTTACCAATTGGAGAAGGACCAAAAACTGCAGAGAAGTTTGTCTGCGATAAGATAACCACCTTAACGCTGCTGGTGAGCACTGCACTGCCATCGTGCCGCCGTTCAGTTAACAAAGGCGCTATACTAGAGATTAACTGTTTTGATCTGTGCATCCATCCAGCAAAGAGATGGTCTTGGTAGCGTTCACCTGAAGGGTGGCCCAAGATAAATGTACTCTCTGTGTTTCTTTAGCAGTCCCTCTTCATGAGTCAGTGCCCTGGCATCTGCTCCCAAACTGTTCCCATCCTGTTCAGAAAACTGACCTGCATATAGATTGGTCTTAATGATCAAATGTTTAAAAATTCATTGCACAAGAACAGCTGAAAGCAGTTGATTGGTTTGAACTTTATTGTATGCACCTTGATTCCCAGATCCGCAGTAAAGGGGAAGGTCAGCTGGTAAACATTTGAGCATTTAAAAATAAAAAGGGATGGATTTCCCACTACTCAGGCCTTTTATGTTCAACCTCAGTACAAACCTGGATGTACTGAGGTATTTCTCATGTGTATGATTTAAATCCACCTGGACACTGTGGGCCACATCTTCCCTCAGCTGGTGTAAATCAGCATAGTTCCTTTGAAGTTAATGAAGAAAAGCTAACTTTGCACCAGCTGAGGATCTGGCCCAGTGTTGCTGTAACTTATTATTTCAAGAATCCACAGATATTCCTGAGAAACTGCAGAGCATTTAGAAAGACAAAGTTCCTGACCTGATTATTCTAAAAGCACAGTCTTTCAAGACATTAATTGCCCCAAATTCCCTGTGACAAGCTGAGCTGGAAATCTCAGTATGGGGTCAGACTTAAAGTTATACATAAGGGCTCAGAGGGAATAATATACCAAAAGAAATCAAATATCAGTCGTTAATATTCTCTCCTCTTCTTGATGGTCCTTTATTTTATTTTAAATATAAACTTCAAACATATTTTAATTTTTATTCTAATTATAATATTGAAAATTCAAAAGCATTTTTATTTAGCATCATAAAATGGTGGCAGAGTGCAAGAGTAGCAAACACTATCTTCATTTTATCGAAGTACTTGCCACGTTTGAGAACCTGAGTAAGATTAGGAGCAAACCTGCCATAAATCAGATTTTTAGGTAGATTGCATATGAAAAAGTTGCATGGATACATGGTCAGGGAGCTGATCCCAGGCAGCAGGAACATTAGGAGGGCAGGAACAGTGATGGAAAGAGGATTTACCTTTTGGCAACCTGATTGTTTTTCCTTGATTGGCCTTGAGCATAAGTGGGAGATACCCAACGTTTACCTGACCACAGCATGCGGCCGTGTGATAGCAAATTGCTCAGCGCTGCCATGAATCAGTAAATAAATACAATGTGTTCTGTGAAGACATCTGTAGTTTGTCAGGCTAATTGGTCCGGGAGCATTAGGTGATGCACATTACTCTGTCTTTGATCCCGCTGCCCTAGCGTGCATCTTTCTCTTAAGTCATGGGAACAAGCCTGAACCACACAAACCTCCTAGGACACCACAGCCATGGCACCCAACCCATGGGAACGGAGCGGTCTGCCCCAAGAAGGGGTAATTCCCCATAGTGCTCTTCTGCGTTGGCCATGCTACCGTGAGGCAAACGTCCCATGGGGAACACACACCAGGTGTAACAACATCTCCCTGGCACTTCTTCAGGCTCAAAAGCACGTCTTGGAGAATGTATGGTATTAGTGTGTAGGGGCTCCTGTGCACAAGACCACCTCAGTCCCATGTCAGCTTTTTCAGGCAGGATTTCAGCGGCGGCAGGCACGGGGCTGAGTTTCAATAACCCCGCTCCCAGCGATGCTGGGGGCAAAACTTCTTAACTTTTAGTCTGCAAAGCCCAGGTCAGTTCTTACCAGCTGGAGCTCCAGGATTTATTATTGCTGTCTTCCAACAAATACACGAAATTCACTTTAGTTCAAATCATTCAAGCATGGCAGCTCTAATAATGATGTTTTAATAGCGTCTACAGTGTTAAAGTTTGTTGAAATCTGATATCTGACACTAGCTAATATAAGCAGTATCATCCCCTTTTTAATAAAACTGTTACTTTAATGAGGAACTCAGTTGTACTTTACTGATAAAGACTAATGATTTTAAACATGACTTTTTCCTCCTGTATTTGTGATTTTCATTTTAACCAAGATTACTCTGTTATTTCAGCATACAAGCAGTAATGTTCTCCCATCTAAGTACATTTTGTTCACCTCAGAGAATTTAGGTAACTAATTATCCAGAACTACTGAGGCGGTTACTGTTTGCTTCCTGTTCTATTGCATAGTAATATAAGTTTTCTGTAATGGAACAAAAATAATCCAAATTCTTCGCTCTGTATTCCAGTGGCTCCCTTTTAAAATGCTTGGTTATGTTGCCTGAAAATTTTTTTGTAATGAGGACTCTGGATCAGCTTAACAAGGTTAACATTGTTTTGGGGGTTGCAGATGTGGACTTTACATCGTTTTTAATGAAATCAAGCCCAAAAGAGGCTCAATAAACAAATGACAATGTTTGGAAAAGAGAGGAACTCATTTCCTTTGATAGGGTGCAGGGAATTTAACCAATCTGTGTTTATAATTACTGTCTAGTTTAGTTAGTGCGAAAGAATCTACTTGTTACCAATTTATAAATAAACAAACTAGACCTGCTTTTTCCCGTTCTGCAGCAGTCTTGTTAGAGTTTATTTTCTTTTTATTTCACTACAGAGCACTTACTGTATGCTTAATGCTTAAATTGTTTTGGGGTTTTTTTGTCTCCTTTAAACATATACTGCTACTTTCAAAATTCTGGACTGTTTTGCAAAATTTGCACCTTGTCATTATATTTTCTATTAAATACTTTTACTCTATCAAAACCATCCTTGTTAGTTAAAAATAGTCAGGGGTGGGGAGGTGGGAGGGGAGAAATCTGTTGTCCACATTTTGATCCTTGGTAATTTACCAAAGATATCATTTTTCTTGGCAGTCTTCTATATAGGCTAAGTTGCTACTGCTTAGTTAATTGTAAACCAAAATCAAATTAACAGTCTTTGCAGGTTTTGGCTGCTACAAATGTGGAATTTTAAGCAAATTAAAAATCCAACATTTGGACCACCTAAAATGATGCAGTTTACTATAGTGGAAATTAGAGACTAAATTTTCAGTTACTTAGTGTTGCAGACACCTCTAATAGATCTAATTTTTGTATAGTTCTTTGAATCTGTAGTCATGATTTATGATTCCTTTTTCTTCTTATTTTTTTCCATGAAATATGCAGATTTTATTTTAAAATCTCTTTCTATTTATTTGGAAATGAAGGTTCATTCCAACTTTGCACTAGCCATAATTAGCCATAAGATACTTTTTTTTTTCCATTTATATACAAGGAAGTAATTTAAATCGCAATCTCTTGCTATCTAACAGTAGTCGCAGAGGTACAGCATTATTTAGCAAGTGACTGTTTTTGTTCCTTTGCATAACTTTGTGTTTTTATGATTTTGTGAATTCTTTGTAGTTACCACCAGGTTTCTTTAGCTGGGATGTGAGTTTACTTTTGTTTTGGAAATTGCATAAATCTATCAGGAAATTCTGAAAAATCAATAAACTAATTTTATCGTTAGAGATGTGTAAAGCAGTAAGCACTTTCCAGATGTGGCTGGGGATAGGAGCAAAGAAAACTGCTCTGTTCTAGGAGAGGAAAAACTGTTGACATTTCTTTGAAGTATAATCTCTTTTGTTTATTTGGGTTTTAATAGCTTCCAGCAGTTAGCTGCATATTTTTAAACTGATGTTGCTTGCATACTTATTTTCTAAGGTTTGTGAGTGGCATTCATTGACTGCCATATGTTTAAAGGCTAACCTGTATGTTGATGAATGAATGAGATTGATGAGGAGAAGAGAGTTTTAACTAGAGATGGGCTCAAACCAAAATGCTCGATCCACACATTACCTGAACTCTAAAGGTATTTGAAATTCAAACAACCAAAGCTGGATTTCACAAAGGATTATTTCATGTCTGACTTCACTGCTGCTTACTGAGGACTCTGGGTGCTAGGCAAGAATTAAAATATCTAGGTAGAAAGTCTAACGCTTTCAGTCCAGTGTTATAAATTGCCATTTTTCTCCAATTAGAAATTCTCCCCATCAAAAAATTACCTAGAAAGTAGCTAACTATAGAGTGCCATGAGGCCCCACTTAAGCCATTGTACTTTCCTAAAAGGCCTCTTATCAAACAAATGTCCTTGGTCTTCCCTCCACCCCAGACTAGGGAGCATTTCCAATTGGGATCCGGATGCCGCTCATTGATTCATGCTTGACATTAACTAGGATCTTGGAATACCATGCTCACCTCCCTGTGCCAGAACTGCTAGAATATTACAGAAGAATTACTTCATTGATAGATCACTGGAGAGTAGGATTTGTGAATAAAGCCCTTCTCTGACTTCTTGCGCTTTGATGGAGTATGAGATTTTTTGGCTAAATACACAAAAGATTTTAGATACTTAATTCCATAGGTTTCAGGGTGAAATAGGTGCCTATATATCTTCTGGAAGGCTGGACCTTATGGTCCAGCACCCACCCAAGTCAATGGGAAGCTTCCCACGCTGGGTGAGTCCCATTGTCTCTCTCCACCTCCTTTAGCCCATCGGTAAAACGGGAGTAGAAATACTTACCTAAATCCATAATGAGATTTCAAACTGTTGGACTGGAAAGTGCTACGGAAGTGTGAAGCCCTAATGAAGAGGAGCGCAATTATCCCAAATGTATGAATTTGCAGTGTAAGAGTTTTTAAAGAAGTCATTATGATTTCATAGTATAAATGTACCTATTCAAAAGAATGGCTTTACAAATCACTTATTACTGTAATAACAGCTATTTTGAGCTGAGATATCAGGGTGCAATCCAAAGCCCATTAAAGTCAGTGCAAAGACTCCTACAGATGCTAGTGCATTTTATGTCTGTCTTTAAGCACACGCTTAATATTCAAGTCAAAGAGACTTAAGTGTCTACTTAAGTTAAGTATTGAAACAGGCCCTAGTCCTTCGTCTCATCTTAGGCAAAAATACTTCCTGAATGAGGCTTCATAAGGCAACGTAAATCAACTACACTGCAAACTCTTCTGTCGTCTCCACTTCACTTTCTGAGCGTGTTGTTCTGGTGCACAAGGTAAATAACTTGCACCGCTGGGAGTACTAATGTGGAGTTGGCATTGCACCTTGTAACTTACTGGCCCAGCAAATATGCACAGCGTATTAAATATTAAATGAGTTATTAAAAATATTCATGTGACGAGCAAATTTAACACACAAATCATTATAGCTGGTCTAAGTGACTGAAAATGGGTTGACATTGAAAAATGAAACTATTTTGGAAAGTAAGTGGAAACTTAAAAAAAAAAAACAAAACACAACTATACACAAGCTCTTGACATTTCCTAATGATTTATGTAACATACTGCATGAGAATACAGTTTAATTTGATTTCAGATGCAATGCTGGCTGTTGCCAAACTCGGGCAAACAGTAAGCATTTCAGATTGAGAGTGGCCTAAATTTTTTTTTTGCTACAAAAATAAATAGGATCGACAACCAACTTCTCACACAGTCCAATCAATAATTTTTATTACTTACAAGGATGTGACTTGCTATGAAATGTTTTCTGTGGGAAAAGTCTCTTTATATAAATCCAATGCAGCATTTCTGTTTCGAGAAAGTATCTAATTGTCCGAAGTGCTTTAAAAGTACAAACACTAATTATGTATGGTTTGATACATTTTAATGGTCTGTGAGTTCTACAAACAGTCAGGGAGCTTAGCAAATGAACTTGCATTTGGTTTCTGGTTTGGAATCCATCACTAAACAATGCTCCTTACACATTAGTAATAAAATTACTCTAAATGATGCTACTTGAACAGTTGCTCTAGCTACATATTAAGATTTGCTCTGTTTTTCATGTGTTTTCCATCAAGGAAGTCTGTGGTTACCTTCCTGATTCTGCTGGACTGGAAAAACATAGCTAATATGGTGTGATCTGGAGAAAGCTTTGATGCAGGGGCTTTACAAATAAACCTCCAGATGCCATATGGTTTACATTCATCTCTCAATTTATTTCCTATAAATGTCTATTGAATATTCCATTGAACCAACACATGTGAAACTAGAGCTGGAAAAGAGAGCGAGGTATAGAATGCTTTGTGGCAGCATGTGATTATCATATTTCTTTTCCAATATTGCTACCAGCCTTAAACACACGGTAAATTAGTCAAATGCCAAAGTTCTCAGAGTTGGGGTGGAAAATAAAGAAACAATATTTTAAACCTTAGAAAAACAAACACTCCTCTCTCACATGTTGTAATGTATCTCTCACAGTAGAGCTAGTTCTTCTCTGCAGTAAAACTAACTTGTGTGTTTGGTTTCTGTCATTAGAAAATTAAAGTCCAGGGGAACTCAGTTATGGGAAAGAAAATGCTGTTAAAACTTTGCAAAGGAAAAACAAATGGAGGAATGAGAAGCTTAGATGTATATTTGGGCTTGATTAACTAATACCTTGTATCAGAGCTCCCTGCCCTTCTTAGTTTCTCTTCTTTCTGAAGTCAGGCAGGGTAACTTAAACACGTCTGACTAGCACATCTCAGTCAATGGGCCTTTCTTAGAGCTATATTTATTCAAGAAGAGCTCCACTTCTCCAAATGTTCCTCATGGTAGAGGTGGCATCTCCAGAAGAAACTCTTCATGTATTATTTGGAGCTTCTCTTATCTCTGTGAGCTTCCATGCCCCATGTCCCCCGGCCCCTGCTCAGAGCACCCTGGCTCCATGTGCTTGGCTATTGGAAATTACAGCTGAAAATTAAAAGAGAAAGACCCCATCTGCGTACAGACGAGGAAAAAAGCTTCTGTCGAGATGGGCTAATTTGTTTTACAGAGCTAAACTTTTCCGTAACCCTGCTTTAACGAACTTACCAGCTCGGACTTTTCGTTTATGTTGATCAAAGGAATCTGTGCTGCATATAGAGGAGCTTCCCTCTCCATCCAAGACAAGTTGGTTTGCACTTATCCATACATCTGTCCGAGACTGAATGTAAATTTCTCACCTACACAGACTGTCTACATAAGGCCTAAAACCCACTTAAGACCTGCTTATGCCTTACCAAGCTTACTAGCTCAAATAGCATAGGCAGGAAATCTTTTGCCCTTAACTCATTGAAACTATGAATTTATCTGGAGGACTCAATACCGCATATAGTCTGTGCTGGTCCTCTATAAGTAAGCTTATTTTACCCAAGGAGCCCTGTATAAACGAATCCTCAGGTCACTGACCTAACATATTAGAAAATTACTATTACTCATCTGTCTTTATGATACCAGATTGAAAAGCTCCAGGTCTGCAGCAGAAAGTTCTATTCATTGTAGCTGAAAAACAGGCTTCATTATAATGCAATTTCCATAAATAGCAAAAACAGTTAGGAAAGCAAACCAAATCCACAGATGAAAAATAAGGTAACTAAATTTTTTACTCCATGCATCATCCTCTTATGTTCCACTGAGGCTAGGCCTGGGAAATCCTATATTTAACATACTAAACTTTCATGTCTTCTACAGGGATATTACTCAGATACGTTTGGTTGAAGAGATGAATGGAAAAAAATTTCTTTGTTTATCCTCAGTCATAAAAGATGTTAGAGACACTTTGCATGTATTTTCCATGTTGTTTTTTATTATTATTATTATTGCAAAACAGAAACTGCCAGATGCTGCTGGGCAGAAATCCTAAGAGTTTCCTTTGAGAACTAAGATACTAGATTATTAAAATTTAAAAGGCCAGAAGAATAGACTGCTACATAGTCACAATGGCCATGCACAGGTTCTGACGAGAGTATTGTATTGCTAAGAAATTTGTCAAAACAACTTGCATTTAAGAGAAAAACTAACTGCTGGCAAGCAAATTATATTATATACCAGTGTGGAAATGTCAGTCCTTTCCTATTCAACTCCAAGTGCAATAAAAAAGGACTTTTTACTGTTCCCATGTACAGTAAATGTAATAATTTTCATTTTTGTGAAGTGTTATCATTTCTACTAAATTTCCTCTCAGTGACTCACCAGAGTTTCTTTTCTTGGCAGTTTGTTACTACACTGTCCTCTTGGATGCAAAAAAAAAAAGAAAAAAGAAAAAGAAAAAGGAAAGCTTTCGGTATAGGATAGGATGGAGATGTTTCAACGTAGTAAGAAATGACAATTTCAACACACCCTTATATGTCCCATCAGTTTTGAGAGGAATGAAGCAGGGCTGTGAGGGGGTGAGTCCTCTTCATCCCGCCTGCCAGCTCCCCTATTCCCGCCCCTCAAGATCTCATCCTGGACAGCCTTTCCTTTTAATTTGTCTTTTAGTCGTTAAAGCACTGAATAGCTCCCAAATATACAGGCAGCATGACGTGCTCTATTTTTAAAATACTCTCTCACCAAGTACCAAAGGAGTCCTGGAACAAGCACATCAAAAAACGAGGATCCAAACCCAAGTCTTTTCTCCCTTCGGCTTCCCATCTCCCCGCTGCATGATCCCCCGTGGGCCCTTGACTGACGCCTTCATTTCAACCCCAAAAGCTGTTTTGCTTGCCTGTTCCCTACCTCTCGAGCTTCGGATGTTGGGGGAGCAAAGCTATTTAAAAACTACCACTCCTGTTTGTTCTTACCCCTATTTTCTTCCCAAAACAAAATCCTGCTGCAGTTCCGACTCGCTGAGCTGTTGGGAATGAGAAACCATCCTGAAAGGCTGGGTGGAGCTGCAGCTCTTGTGCTGGTGTCCCAAAGTGGATGTGTCTCCTACAGCCAGCTGAGGAGGGTGACGAGTCAGTGGTGCCATGGCTTTGCTTAACTGTCTTCACCCAGACGGAGATGGCTTGCATTGACAAGGCGGGGTGTGCCCAATTCTGGTGTGTCTCATGAAATCCACTTTAGGGCTGATGGCATAACCAAGCTAACTGGGTTATAGCATTATAAATGAAGCTTACATTTTGCACAAAAAGCCTGTGTTTGTGCCCAAAGCAGTGCCGTTCATTTTTTTTTGCACTTGTGCAGTATTGGGCAGGATGCGACTGGGAGACAGCACCGAAGTAATGTGATAGAAAGGCTGTAGATGTGGAACAACAATCGCATAGATAATGTTGCTAAAAACAAGGCTTTCTTGTTTCTTCAAACTAAGCTTAAACAAGTTTGACTTGTGCAGAGCCCCGGGGTCATGCTGGCCTTCAGCGTGGGTGATCTTTACCTCTCCCACCATCAACACTGCTGCTCTTTTCGGCCAGGAGTCTCTCTCCATCATTGTGAAATTTCCAGGTCAGAAGTGCTCTGGCATTTCCTGAGCTGCTGTATGGTTTCAACAACACTGTAGCTGTTGCGTAAGTTTGTACCTCTTGTTTTGTACCTCCTAGGGCTCAGTCATGTGTCTGCTGCTTAGAAATAATTATATGGGTTATAAATGCTTTCTTACATTCTCCCATGATGGTCAGCCAACTATTCATATTCAGCTGGTATGTTAAAGGCATTCTAGGTGTTTTTTCATACATGTTCGAGGTTTTCAGACACATTCTTCTATGATCACACAGGAGCGATGGCTCTGCTGCTGTCTTTGTCCTAGGTGGAGCCTGCCAAAGATCTCTTCCCAGAATGATCTTATTCAGCAGAAGCAGCATGGAACAAACTCTCCAGCCTGCTGGGAACTGTGCTCTCCCTCGGATAGTTTCCTTACTTAGAGAAAAGGAAAAACATCCCAGGGTCATTCCCCGCACTACCCATTAGACACATGACTACGGGAATAGCCTATTTGGAAGCTTCAGCATTTAGGAATGGGAGGGGTGAGCAGAGAGACGTCTCCTGCCTCTCAGAGCCATGGAGAAAGGTGGCACTGTGTTCAAGGTAGAGAAGTGGGGAGAGAAAGGAGCAGTCTATCTCTTGACACTAGGCAGATGGGGAGGAAGAAGTGGAATTTTTTTTGCTGAGCTTGCAAAACAGTGAATTCAGCCAGGATTTACACTCTTACCTGCCTCTTTCATCACTTAGTCCAAGAATTTATTCTCTAAGATCCCAATTAGCTGTTGTTTGACAGTAGAAGCACTGAAATTCAGAGGAGACTACATGAAGCCTCTCAAAGCATGGCATACCCAGAAGTCATCAGTTTTCACAGTGGTTGGCAGTCCAGCATGTATCTTGTGGATACATGGTTTCCACAAGTCACATTTCTTCTGCTCATCTGGCCCGTGGAGCAAGTATGAATTCTTAGACCACAGCAGATGGAGACAGGTAAAGGGAAGGGAGATAATGATCATAGCCATGTCCGTCAAAACACTTTGACTGTTTTCAGCTTTAATTTATTATATAGCTGAATCTTTACCTCCTTACTCCCAGGAGATTATCTGCTGGCATTGTAGAAGGCTTCTGGGATTACAGAGGACTTTTTAAATCTTGTGAAGCTCTTGCTGGAGTTAATTGAATATCTGTGGAACACAGAAAGAGAACCAAGATGAACACAAATCTAAACCTTAAACTCTAATTCCACTGCTGTGTTGTGAAGATCATCTGCTCCCTTGAAAACATAACCTAAACCAACGAGATACTTAGCAGAACATGGACTGGAGTAGAAGTCTACCTCATGCCAGTGGGAGACATGACTGTCATAGCCTGGTTTCATGCTTACTCTGGTGTTCAAATCTTCCTTGCCTTCGCTGACCTCAAGCTTTAACAAATAATTAGTTAGTCCATGAAAAGATGGTCACTGCAGAAGAAGAGAGGAAGCCTGTACCCTTTAAAGCAATATTTATGCTGAAAGGTGGGACATGCTCTTAAAGAGTTGTGGATTCACCTATATGGGGTGATTCATGTCCAGGGCATGGTTCTAGCCACTAACCTACCAGGAAAAATATCAGGGATTTAACCATATCTCATATAAATTTTGAGGGAGGGAGGAAGGAAGGGGGTAGAAGGAATTAATGTTTGTCCTCTTCTCCCATCTTGAAAGGAAGAGCTTGAATGTTTCACTTCTGGGCTGTGGTTCCTGAGTAGAGCTCACCTTGCAATCCAAATTAAGTTGCCCGTCTTCCTGAAAGTGGTGGGATTTAGACAACAGTTCCCATTAACTAGCTAATTTCTGGCATCTGTTGAGCTCACTCCTAATGGATGATTCAGCGTTGTAGATTCTGCCATATGGCGGAGCACCTATGGCTGTACAACAGTAGGCACCTAAAATCCCCTTTGTAGGGAGATTTGGGTCTGTGCCAAAACAGATTCTGCAAAGAAATCTGACAATACAAAGTTCTTCAGAGGTACAACGTAGTCCTCTTTTCCTCTTGTGGCTGAGCATTTCCAATGGCCAGCACAGAGAAGAGGCAGAGCCAAAGTTTCACTTGGTGTTCACATCAGGCCAAACTGAGCCACTGTGATGGACTCACCAGAGAGCCGTCACCCACAGGGGATTTGTAGAAGTGCTAAATTTTTTTTACTTGCATTTTCTTTTCAGTACTAATTGAAGGAAAAAACAAGGGAAGGGATAATACTTGGTCAGCAGAAACAGGAGTTGTCTCCCTGAACCCATGGCCAGACAGATCTGACGAGGAGGGCATAATATATTTATATGGACCTTTTTCAAGGTGGAACCACACTTTAAAAATTGATTTCCACTGGCATGCAAAATGCTGATATCCACAGTCAATTATGTCACTGTTTTATTATTTTATTTTTTAAATAGATTTTCTCCATGACAGGGTAGATCCCTAGTTCTCAGCCAAAAGAACCATCTCGGTAACATGCAAGGAACTGTGGGATTGACTGAAATCCAGCTGGAGCATAAATTTCAAATCCAATTAATTGTAAGCAATATCTTAGAGGCATTTGAAGAACTGTGTCTTGCTTAAAATTTCCCAGTCTGTAATACATATACATTATATACAATAGTGCATATTTATATATACACACTATATACATACATATGTGTGTGTATATACATCAGGTATAATACTATATACAATGTTTTTTCAACTTGAATGAAAGCTATTGTGAGCTTTAGGAGTGTGTGCTAGACTGTGCCCGCTCACATGATAAACTCATGATATGGCAGTTGAATACTTCAAGTATTCTGTATACTTCAAGTATTCATCTAATATGTTATAATAACTAACATAAAAGACACTACTTTTGGGTTGGGATAATTTAGGGCTACCCATGCCCATCCACTTTGGCCCATGAGCTGCTGATAGTTTTGAATGCAATTTGAATGCAAAACTGCCTCATGCAGTTTTGAATTCCACAGTATCAAAGACAAGACCCGCAGTCACAAAAAATTAACTGTTTCTTTTACTAAACTAACCCCAAATCCCTGTTTTCCCAGGAGGCAATGACTGCACTTGGTTACAACGCAGGAAAACGAATGCCCACTCCCCAGAAACACGAGGAGGATTCTAGAACACAGACAAACCAAATTGCTGTTATTCATTATCCACATTATTGTTTAATGTGTAGACATCAAGTGCTCTAGAAATTTGACAGTTAGATTTATGACTAGATTGAGAGAAAAGGGCTCGTCTTTATAACAAGCGGCAAACGGGTGATTTATAGGCAGGCTAACAAGTACTACTCAGAGATGCCAGTGTGACAGAGGGTGCATGCCAGGCTCCAGACCTGACGAGGTAGATGTGCCAGAAGTGTGATTTATGGTTAAACTACAAGATTTTTTTTCTTTATATTTTGGGCCAGCCGTCCCAGTTGCATGTACCCATTGCTTTCCAATGGTCCTAATAGCACATCTTTCATCCGTTCCTTCCTGTTACGTTGTCAGCTCTGTGGGACATGAATTACTTCTTACTAGCTTTTTCCCTGGGTATAATCAAGTGTGTCTTAAACTCTGCCGGTGTTTAGTTGACAGTGTACCATTTCTGGCACTGACGGTGCGTAGGATCCTTTATGCTGTGTTGCAGCTCAACACCACAGAAGTCAGTGATGAGGCTGAAACCCAGGTTTGCCGTCCTACCAAATCTGCTGCTCCCCTGGCTCGTGCAGGTCCCTGGAGCAAGCAAGCAGCAGCAGCCCTGGCTCAGCTCCCACAACCCACCCAGGATCCTGGGTGAGCTGAAGAGGTTTTCCCCGTTTCCCTGCCCTGCTACGTAAACTCACTGGAGCGGTGCAGTCTCTGACCGCAAATGTCTGATCTGTGTGTGGCTGCTGATGCAGGCAGGCGTGTCCTCAGTGCACATGAAGATTACTCTAGCAATTCTTGCCTCTGATACAGTCAGGCGTAGGGACCCCATTGCCACACGGCTGGGTGAGGAGCCGAAGGCTCACAGCCACCCAGAAAGCTTCTAACACCTCAGATTTAGGATACCGCTGTGGTCATCATCGAGACTAGCAATGGTGGTATTGTCTTGCTGTGCCTTTAATTTCCTATTCATGAGTCTGGATTTCCAGTGCAATTTAGTTGCCTTTGTACTGAGATAAGCAATTTGTTTTATCTTTGCAAGAATGGTTGTCTTGGACTTCCCTCCTAGTCATCCCAAGGGTGATGACATATTCATATGACATCTGAAACAATGTATGCAAGATTACCTGACCACAATTTATCGGGGAAATGGATGAAAAATGCTTTCATTTAACTGATTAACATTTAATTAACATTGTTAATTAACATTGATTTTAACTTTTTCAGCTGAAGTGTAACACTTAACTTTGACCTTAACTTTTAAAATCAAAGCTAGGTGCTAAGAAAGCCTGGAGAAAACCATGATTGATATTATGCATTATAATCTAGCTGTATGTGATCTGTGTTGAAGTTATGGAGTAATGTGCATTGTACCATATAAAAGTCTAATGATAGTTAATGTTAGTTAATTAAGATGAACACTGAATGGTATTACCCTGTCTCATATGGGTATTAACATGGTATTAGAGTCTAACAAAATATTATTTTAGTTAAAACCACATATACTGACTCAGTCTAGAGTCTCTCTGAAAGAAATGAATTCTGAATCCGATTAAACTGCCTATTTCAAAACCATATGATGCTCCCGGATCTCAACACAGCAAATAGAAAAACAGGCTGTAGTCTAACAGGATAAATGGGTCTTCTTTATTAAGTAAAAAATAAAGAGGGAACTTTATACTTATGTTTAGGAATTCTAGGACCATGGAGCAGAGATCTCCACTCTGCTATTGCAGAAAAATATATTACATTATTCTGTTCATAAGCTTAGCAAGCTCCATTTTCAACTGATAAGATTTTTCTTCTGCCTTTTCACATCCTCCCATCCTGAACTCCTCCTAATGAACTGCTAATCCAGAACGACATTTCTACTGTGGTGTACAAAAGACACGATCAGCACTGCACTGGATCCCAGGACAGCCCTGTGCTTTTTCACTGATCGCAGAGTAATGTCAGCGTGCTCCTGCCTTGCCCCCCAAGTACGATAGAGATGAACTGAGCGTTTAGCTTTTTGTAATCTCGGGTGTATTTAGCCACAAGAAGTTACAGCCCCTTGAAGTGGGCTCAAGCCACTGATTGGTACATTACATACTATTGAGGCAGATCAAAAAGCGCCTCTGATCTCCATCCACTCCTGCACTGGAGACATCCCTGTACACACAAACATGCAAGGGACACAGGCATAGACAGGATTTCCCTCCTTTCTTTGCATTCATGAATGTGGTGCAGGGCATCAATTAGATGCTCATAGTCTCAGACAAAAAGCAGTATCTAAAGAGAGGTAGAAATATGCAGAAATGCAAGTGTATATATATCCTTTAAGCACATGAATATACATGTGATATTAAATGTGAGAAGGACTTAAAGAGACCGTATTGTACCTTTAATTAGCAGGTGGTACTTCTTAGCATTGTAAAAGAGATGAGCCCTGTTAAGTGATCTGGAGACGAGCATAATGACTTTAGTGCTCAGGCTATGAAGGGCATTTCTATAAAGAGAGGAGTAGTACAAAACAGCCAAACTCTTCATACAGTCGTATTTACTCTGCATAGTCTTATCAGAAGAGCCAGGTGGTCGCAGGTTGGTTGGTGCAGCCATGGAAGTAAAGCAAGAACCAAATTTCCCAAAGCAAATTCATATTGTGAGAGCCTGTAGAAAGGGAGGTTGAAGAGGAGATAGGAGTGGGAGTGAGAGCAAAATTCGCGCTGGCTGGAGCGAATGAGGAAGGCAAAGAGCAGCCTTTATCAGATCATGTTGTATTTGAAAAGGAAGTTGAGGTCCATGGATGACAGGCAAAGCTTATTTCTTGCCTTTTTCCTTCTGAGCCAAAGCGTCTATGTCTGAGCACCTTTCTTCAGTACCCTTCACTTCTGTGGCCATTTCTTGCATATCATTGACTCCAGACATTTTAGGAGTATGTTGCAAATTTTGCTGAAACATGTTTGGCCGAGAAATGAAATTGCCGTTACAATTCCAAGCATACTCTCAACTCCAGGATGAATGAGTGCTTTCTCATTGGTGGCAGAGAAAACTTGTTTCTGCTTTCACAAAATTGAGAAAACCAGGGGTTTGTGTCTTGGCAGGAAGGTGGCACCTCCAACATCACAAAACCTTTCTGCCTCATGATGCTATCTACTCTGTGTCTCTCACCATTACCATGTGCTGAAGGCCACAAGGAGACTTACCTATGGATGCAATAGAGAATTTCAGGAAGAGAAGTTGCATCAATTTTGAGTGTGCGTGTGTCAAGAGAAGCTTCACAATGAGAAAAGGCAACTGATTCTCGAATGTACAAGCATTACAACAATGTCCATGTCGAGCTTCTGTCAGCTCTTACCTCCTCGGACTGTCCCTTGGTGTGATTTTTGAATGGCACTGTAAAGTACAGGACTTAGGTGCTGTGCTACAGAAGATAATATTCTGAGGGTAGCATCTGACCCCTCTGTGAGCTCCAAAGGCAATTGTGTTGGTAACTTTGCATTTGCCTGTGGGGCGCTCTCATAATTAGGCTATTCATGAGCTATGGGGGTTGCTTTCTACTTGTGAATGCCTTTTTTTCCCTTTGACTTATCTTTGATTCCTAGGAATTTATGCACTTTTATTCGCTTCAGAATCCAGTAACGTACAAATCTCTTTTTAAGATCTGCAAAATATGCATTCACCCCATGGGATGCCTCCCTGGGCCCTTATTTGTTTTTTGTGTGTAAATATGCACAGTGGCCTCACTGCTGCTCACACATGAGAAGGGATCACACTGAGGTAACTGATTATGAATCAAAATTAAAACCACCAATTGGCATTAAAGGTCACATCTTTATTAGAATTATTCATCCAAATACAATTAGCTGCACACCAATCTGGGGGGAGGAGGAATGGAGGCTCTCTGTGAGTCTGACCTGATCCTGACCCAACTTACACCAACAGTGTGTCATTATCTTGAATAGAGCTTCTTCCAACTTATGGCAGAAATACAACTCATCCTCCACAGCCTCACTTCTCCCCTTCCTCCCAAGGACAGCACAAAGGAAGGAAAGAAGACACGTCCTGGTTTCGACAGGGATAGAGTTAATTTCCTTCCCAGTAGCTGGTACAGTGCTGTGGTTTGGATTTAGGATGAGAACAATGTTGATAACACACCGATGTTTTAGTTGTTGCTGAGCAGTGCTTACACTAGGCAAGGACTTTTCAGCTCCCCGTGCTCTACCGACTGAGCAGGCTGGAGGTGCACAAGAAGCTGGGAGGGGGCACAGCCAGGACAGCTGACCCCAACTGGCCAAAGGGACATTCCATACCATGGGACGTCATGCTCAGTACAGAAACTGGGGAAAGCTGGCCGGGGGGGCCGCTGCTCGGGGACTGGCTGGGCATCGGTCGGCGGGTGGTGAGCACTTGCATTGTGCCTCACTTGCTTCGTATATTATTATTATCATTATTACATCATTATTTTATTATTATTATTATTACTATTACTATCATCATCATTATTTTATTTCAATTATTAAACTGTTTTTATCCCAACCCACGAGTTTTTCTCACTTCTACTCTTCCAATTCTCTCCCCCATCCCACCAGGGGGGCAGGGGGAGTGAGCGAGCGGCTGTGTGGTGCTCAGTTGCCGACTGAGGTTAAACCATGACAAGACATTAACGCTCTTGGTCTTGAGGGAATGAGGTCTGTTTTCTTTTTCTTCCTTTTTTTCCCCTCTTCTGTTTTATAAGTGACTTCATTCCTTACCCTGTTGGATGAAGTTCCATCAATACGCTTGCTGTGGATGGACTGCATTTCTGTGGCAGTCACTCAATACAGTAACAGGGTGATGCACTGAAGAGAGAGCGAGCAGGAAGGTAAAAACAAATCAGTGGGATTAGACTGGTGAGTTCAAGAGCTTATTTTTGCCAACCAGTTAACATTAAGGCTTAATCCCCAGGGACTGCATGTAAACCATGGTAAATGAAATCTAAGATGGAAACGTGCATAAGAATTTGAAAAGCAAGTGAGCAGCAACTTTAAAAAGTGAGGGGAAACATCAAGTAGAAAGAAAATGGGTAGACCATTCACCGGGGATATGAAGTAGAAAGCACCGATGAGCCAGTTATTCCACACTGAATGCAATATAAGCACCCTTTCACCTGCCTCCAAAGTGTCCAGCACCGGTTGCTCCCAGAGACAGTCTATGAGATTGCACAGACGCTAGCACAGATTATTTATGTTGCAGAAACAGGTTTGTTGAAGTTTACATGGTCCAGACTTGGAAGAGAGTAAGGTTCGTACGTAATATCCCTTATTAGACCAACAGATGTGGTTATATAGGTTCTTCTTCAGAGCTGAAACGGAAGCAGCAAACCTTCATGTGCCCAAAAGCGGGTCCATTTTTTTCAAATATATCAGTTGATCTAATAAAAGGCACTACTTCTCCCAGCAAGCCTTTCCTTGAGAACGTTGATGGTAGCTCTTATATTCCTGTAACTGGGGACTTCAAACCACTTTAAAAACATTACACTAGATAGTATCACACCATCTTTATTTGGAAGTTAATTATTATTTTTTTATCATCTTTAAAATGTGAGGAAACAGAATTGAACAGACTTATCCAAGATAAAATAAGAGGTCTGGAGAAGAAATCAGTCCTGGTCCTTCTCCTTAGCCACAGCCCTGTCATATGGAAGGGGTAAGTCAAATATGTCTCCAGAAGCCAGCTTTCCTTTATGCCACAGGAGTTAAACAGCAGAACGCGTTTAGTTTTTTTTCAGGGCCAGATGATGAATTTGAAAGTTTCTTCACTCAGCGTGGTGAAGTTAAAGTAGCACAAAACTGCCTGTACAGAATGGAGTGAAAGCTTTAGGTGTTCCTCATGTATAATTGCTCTTCATTCTTAGATGAGAATTATGATGTTAATTTTAGAGGTTTAAAAAAAGAAGGAAACTTTCATTATCATACTTAATGGCCACATGTGATTCAGTGATCTGCAGCCTTTCTAGGTGCTCTGTCATTCCTGATGTTTGAAGACAAAAATACCCCCTCTCTCTTCCAGAGAGACACAGATACACCTGTAAAGACAAAATGAGATACAGGTACTACGTTGCAATCTCTTCACAACATCCATTTGTTGATGGAAGAGACAAAGGGAGGGAAAAGACTGTGTTTTTTCAAGAATAGTTTGGAATGAGTTTTCAGGTTAGTTCACAACAAAAATATTTGCGAGCCTATCGTTTGTTAACTGGATCTGTGCAAGCGGCTTATGAGCATGGCTTTCAAACTGTTACTCCTTATTGTCTGTCTGAATTCATCTTTCTAACCACAGGGCTCTTAGGTAATGCAATTCCCAAAGCTAAATGCACATACTGTGTGTCTGCAGATCCTCACAATGAGAGTTGCTACCATGTGCAATACCATGTAAACACCTTTCTTCCTCTAGTTTCTAGAAAAATAAAAAAGAACGAGAGAAAGTTCCTATTGGTACATTTTGAATGCAAGGAATGTGTCAAAAGTCTCCCGAGAAGTCGAGTTTCCTTTATGCCACAGCAGTGAAGAAGCAAAATGTGTTTTCTTTCTTTCACTTTGTCAGAATGCAGCGCTAAAGTCTGGGGGTCAGGACTGGTGTCAAATAAACAACTTTACTGTTTTGAATTTTTTAAAGGTTGAAGCTCCAGATAAAACAACTGCCGTTTGCACACAATATGCCCTGTGATCACATGGCATGATTGATGATAAGTCAAAACAAATTTTGTTTATTCAGCTTTAAAGTGAATGTGGTGTTCAGATTTTTCTGCGGTTTTGAATGTTATTAGACAAACAAGGTGCACATATGGGATGTAGTAAAGGTAGAGGCCGGTTTCACCAGCAACGTGTTTCCTTTCGGCACTGCTGAGTCATCTGCAAAGCCACCCTGGGCAAGAGGTGTGTGGCGCAGCGGCCCTGTCCACACAGGGACATTTCAGTGCTCCCAAATTCTTAGCTGTGATTTTGATTGCCCCGCTCTCCCAGGAAGGCTGTGCACCGGGGTAGGAGGTATTTCAGCCTTGGGGCTGGGCTCGTGGGAGCCGGTGGGTGCAGGTAACAGCAGGGAAAGGACAAAACACTGCATCTCTTACCCCAGTGCTCTGGTGAGTGCAGCGGCACCGAGCTCCGGGTGTTGCAGCGTCCACCGGCACGGGGCTGCAGTGAACAACCACCCACTTTGACCCGCAGCACGGCTCTACGGCCACCACTCGCATCAGGAACTGCGATCGTGATTTAATATTGACCGTATAGCATCCCTCTTCTCCTCCCAGCATACAGATGCTGCCCAGGCATCGTCTTGGAGCTCTCCTTTAATTTTTAAGTGCTCATCCAGGAGACGTGTTTTCACACAGGGCTGTGTTTTGCCATCCTCCCTCACGCTGAGTAGTCCCTTCCTTGCAGTAGGTTATAAAATGGATGGAGGCATGAAAGACAGTTAATTCAGCTCCTCATTGCCTCCTCTGGGGTGCAAGCCTGACCTCGCGGCAGTCAGTGGGACACCTACATGTGAGGAAATATAAGTGCGGACCCTGATGAGAGGCAGAGGCATGTCGTCTCTGTGCATGCTGGAATTTGTATTTGTCTTCATTTGTGTGCAAGAAGTGCAGGGAGGAGGCCACGGCATTTCGGATGGGAGGATTTTACGGTTTTATTGCTGAGCTAAAATAGCAGGTTGAAAGTGTAAAGGGAAAAAACACTGAACTACACAGTTATTTCTCTGTTGTCTAAGAAGGCTGTGATATCTGTTTTCTTTAAAAAATCAAACTTTCTTACAATTATGCTTGAAAATAAAATTAAGCTAAACTTACGTTTTTCAAAGAGGAAATCCAAGATTTTTTTTTTCTATAGCAATAGAGTTCAACTGAAAGCAACAATTGTTTTCAATTTTTCTTACAGGAAATATCATACCAATTCATTGGGAAAATACAAATGAGGTCATTTTTTCGAGAGACTCAAAGATTCCCTTGAGAAATCTCAGTAATTTCCTAACACCACTACCATTTATCCTTGGCCTTCCTTAAACATATTTTTCAATAATTCTTAGCATAGCCCCTTCCACTGAAACTCTTAATGTTAGAATAAGACATTTGTTATAAATATTAGTGCATATAATTAGATTTTATTTTGAAATCTTACATACAAAAACTTATATATTGGGATATCATAAATAGCAAGCTACTGAATGATTAATATTTTTAAATTAAATGTTTATTTGTAAAAAGAGTTAATGCTATTTAGAGAAAAAAAGTTGATGGCTAATTTCATCCCACTTAGTATATTGTAATTATATGATTACCTATAGAAACTTCAGAGTATGGGTTTTGAAAGATCAAAGTTAGTGAAAAGTCAGCATGTAATTAGTTTCTTGCTTTGGAGAATTAGGTAGAATTACTGCAAAGAGGCAAAACTATCATTTTATAGAGACCCTTAGGAGATTTATAATGATGGTAGACAAATATATGCATACAATATCAGTTGGTGTGCTAAAATTTAATTTTAGTGAGGAAATGTGGTTGAAGGTGATCACAATACATGGGGATGTTCTTATTTTAATATTGGTGGATGTTATTATTAGAGAATCATATCAAAAGATATGTCACCAGGGAGAAAATATCATTTATAAATCACTAATGAGTAGCAAACAGTGTTTAGCTTGGAGGTATAAGACATCTCTTCACAATGTGCATTTATGATCAAACACAAAAGATCAAGTGGGGGAAAAAACGAACAGTAGATCTATATTTTATCTTTTAGTTCTCAGCAACATTCTTGATGGTTAAATGGGGTTATACAATGGACACATTGAATCACACCCTCTCTCTAAAGGCAGAAAGAGCCCTTTTTATGTATAACAAAGCACTCGCATTTTGGCCCCCAAATCTTGTCTTATTTTAGAAAAATTCTTAATAAATAACACCCCAGTTTTAAGGTAGTTTGTACTCCAATGTTTCAAGGTAGGAGGAAGTGCTGCAGTCAAAACATGGGGTCACCGGAGGGTTGAGATTTTCAGGTGCTGGAGTTTGTCGATCCTCGAAGCACAAGCCGTTAGACCGAACCGCTCTGCTGTCAGAAGTGTTGATTAAAGGCTGCCAAAACTGTTAATGTGTAAATGTAATTCTCTTACCATGCGCTAACTTTCTCCGCAACTCCCTTATACCCCTCTATGTCACAAATAGAGACGAAATGTTATGTTGGGTCCACTGGCGCGCACATGGAAGTCCAGAGGAATTTTACAAGAATTTCAAGTGGGTTTGTGGTTGAGCCTATTATGCAAGAGAGGATATTTTCAAGACAGAGCCCTTACGACAGCATACAACATATCAGGACTTCTTTTCCCACCCAGAACATTACATGAATGTGATTTTTAGCCTGTAATTGAAACATATAAGAAGTACCTGGTGGCTAACCATTTAAGACCTAATGGAATAAATGAGGAGAGAGCTGAAGCAAATATGTGTAGGCGAGGGATTGTCATGAGAGACAGTACAAGGATTACAGTCGAAAAAGGAAAAGCCGATAGAGAGGTTGAGATGGGAGTCAGGAGAAATATGCATGGAAAGGAAAGAAGAATTTGAGAGCAGATGCAGAGAGTAAGAAATACCATAGTAACTTCGAAAATGGAGAAAAAGAAGATGGTGGCCAGTAGTGGCAGCATTTAAAGGTGGCTTCTTATCTTTCCATAAATTTTTACTCATTACATATCCTGAAAAAAAAGAGGAAAGAGAACAGCTTTTGCTGATTGCAAAAATATGATACTGATGAACTAGAGGAAAAAGCTGAATCATTATCCTAAAGTACTGCAGATCCAAAGGTCCAAGGGAAGATGGACTTGTGTAAATAATTCAGACAATCGTTTTCGTGCCTGTAACTGTGAACAATTATTCCAGTATTGCTACTATATTTGTCCAATACATATGTAAGATATGACATGAGAATCATCATAAAGTATACAGGATATAAAAAGTTTATTTGTGGTAGAGCAGGGATTTTTATTGTTTTATTTTGTGTATATTAATTTGATCTAAATGCCTTGCTCTTTATTCTTTCTCCTTTATTAATGTCTCTTTTCATGCTGGAATAAATTATTACTTGCTGCTGTTGTATAACAAAATAAGTAACTATATATCAAGGATTTCAGAATTAAATTCCCATTTACAGTAGATCAGAAAGTGAAATATCTCATGTTTGCCTTGTCTTTCAAAACAAGATACAAACTCTGCATCTGCCCCTTTGGTTTTGTTTTTATGGCCCTAAATTGGATCTGGAAAATATCCTTCATGTACCGTTTTCACAGTCACCTACACCTATCGCTAATGTCTGTAGGACAAACCAGTACACAGAGGATACTCAGCTAGCGGCATCCAGCCTCAGCATGAAACAAAAGGATGCACGCACACAGATCAGACTGAAGCGCAGCGAGGTTGCTATCACAGCGAGCGAGATTCTTAAACTAAGATTAACCTTGAAGCTCAAATGAGATAAAAACAAATAGAAATTTCTCCACAGGAATAAGAGCTTATTATAAAGGAAAGTATTTCATAACTCGCATAACTTTAATTAAGAAAAAAGGCTGGCAGGATATATTCTATCTCAGCAGCCATATGTTTAAATGTGTGTTCAGTGAGGTGCACAGAAGGTGTGCACATCTCATTATTAACTAAGTAGATCTGTGTGTACAACTTTCTAGAAGTGCTGACAATATCGCTCATGCATTTACATGATGTTCATCCTTTCGTCCATTATGTAGTATCATGTCTGCACCATATTGAGTGAGCTGAGCTGTGCCGGTATAAATTGAAGCAGCTCTGTCCTGTAGCAGATTCAAGCGGTTGGAATGGGGTTTCTGGGAGAAAAAAAAAAAGGGGGGAAGGGGTAAACGAGTGGATGAAGTGGAAGTTGAGATCTCCTTTGGACAGGGAGGCATCTGGGTGGCCTTCTCCTTCTAGTAAATGAAGCAGGAGAGTTTATAATAATCCAATGCTTCCAGCCAAAGTCAGGCCACCTTCCCAAGGAGCACTATGGTTTTGAGAGAGGCTTGGGACTATCCAAGGTTCCAGGTGCCCTTCGGAGCCACGTGTTTCATAGTTGCTGTTTGGATGCTGCAAATATGTCAAATGTTGGGAACTGAGTCTGCAGGAGATGTTGTAGAGGACACTGTTGGTAAGAAGTTTGCCGTGTTTTTCTGTTGAGGAAATCTGCCAAGGTTTCCTCAGTAGTATCGTCAGCCACTGATTGAACACTAAGGTGGACAAAGGGGTAAGAAAGTTGTATCTATAACTGAAATTACTCTGCATGCCACGATCTTTATGTGCATCTGTTGGAGTCATAGTCCTTGGTTTCTGAAGCAATTATGAGGAAATATCCAATTTTGAATGGAGATGTCTGTACGTGCATCCTGGCATAGAGTGGCATAAAAAAGGGAAACCGGCTTAAGGCTGACCCAACTGACAAATCGGACTCTGGAAAAGGGGAAGGATGGAGGAAGCAGAAGTGACTGTGAACGACTGGTTTCTCCCGTGCTCTTTGGATAGATAACACTGATCTTGAGTAAACTCGTATAGATGCAAACTGCAGTCAGGCAGACAGCGTGGCACTGGGACATGTTGCCATGAGGTCAGTGAGCCTCAGCATGTCCTCAGCCACATCTCAGGCTGCTCATGGAAGCGGCTGGTAAGATTTCTCACTGTCAGAAATCAATGCAGACATAGGCTTATTCTTGCCTGTATATAATCTGACTTTGCCCCAGTAAATTGTATGATCCAAGTAGGACTCATAATAGAGGTTTCTTTGTTGATCCAGAGACCTTGCAAATAGAAAGGTGAATAATTATATGTACTCTGTCAATTATCTGACTTTGGATCAGCTGATAGTCTACATATGAATTCATAATGAATCCAGAATGAATCTTTGGCCTCAGTCTGAGTAAGTAGAAAAGCACTATGGCCTGGACTTTGCTAAAGATTTCTGAATCCATAGAAAAACTGAAGAAGAGGAGGGTGCTGCATGAGTAACGCCCACTAGAAACCATGACTATTTTGTGAGTGGGATGAATGACTTAGGGCATGACATAAGCCTCCCAATAAGAATTAGAAGGCATTTTACGGAATCGGGGTGAAGGCAGGCTGGCACAAACTGTTCCACATGTTGTCTCCTCCAGCACTGACACCCTCAGCAAAACTGCTGGCAAACTGTTTAAGTTGTGAGATCGTTGCAAGACAACTAGAAGAAAGACATCTCTGGCATCTCAAATAAATCCTCAGAGATCTGGATGTGCATTGCTCCCAACAGCACTGTGGCTGAAATCTCTCGTTCTAATGTGGTTGTAGGTTCTGATTGCTTAAGCATCTTTCAGGCCAGGAAGGACCCATCAATACTGCTTCTTGAAAAAGCAGATCTTTCATAACCTTCTTAAGGGACCCCGGAGTGTCTTCAGAGATTAAAAATCCCATAGCTACACTTCTTACCACCCCATCACAGGGTGCTTGGATGAGGTTTTTAGGGAAAAAAGTAGAGAATTATTGCTGACCAACACTTAGGACCACCTCACAGTGTTAGACAGCACTGAGAAATGGTGGAGGCCACTCTGTAGGGATCATAAAGGTGTGCAGAGCAAAGTCACTGGCCCTATAGGTATTTATCCCAAAGACTGTGCACAAGACGCAAGCTACAGTAAAATACTTGTGGACAAGTGCTTGAAGAGCCACTGGGTCACACTGTGTGATTACCCTGGATTGAAGGGTTAGAAATGACCCCAAAGTCTTGGACTTTCCATTACCACAGCTGTCCCCCAGCTCCTCTGAAGCTTGGGGCTCTGATATTCCAGCCAGCAGAAAGCACTGGTACTGTCCTCATTACCACTTGTGTGGCAGAAACTTCAATGGCAGCAGAGAATGGGTAAAAAAAAAAAACCAACAAATTTTTCTAATAAACATGAAAAAAATGAAAGCTGAATGAACACAGCAAACAGGGGGCTGTGAAACCTTCCAAAGGCAGCCTCTGCACGGGGATGCTGCATTCCTCCAGCGGTTGGAGCTGGATGACTGCTCCTTGTTTAAGCACAGATTTTCCCTGGAAAGCTTCATGAAGATGTTTCCCATTTAAAGTTAGATATCCTTTCACCAAATCCTTGTCTGAGGGATCGAGAAGGAAAAATGTTTGGAGGCCAACAACGCATCTTACATTTTCATACATTCCTATCATAACAGAAAATTCCCTAATCACAACAGCTACATAAAGCTGTATCTTGTGTCATTTAGGACTGATTGTGGGAGCTGGCATTCAGAGTCTGTCGCCAGTTTAGAGAAGTCTGCCTCAATCAGTGTCACTGCTGGCCACAGCCGTCTGTGTAGGTCGCTGTCAATCCAGCTGTCTTTGTTTTAAAATGCTGTTTTGTTTTGGATTTTTTTTGTTTCTTTTTCTAGAACAACTACCACATCAATGTCAGGGTCTGATGCTGCATCTTACTCAGACATAAGAGAGATTCACAGGGGCTGATCATCCGTGGTTTAGGTTATTTCCTTAGATGAAAGCACCCCTTTCTAACACTATTTCTCCATGCTTCTGCAATGCTCAACAGAAAACCCTTCTTTGCCAAGTTATCCCAACCGTGAGTCTGAGCAGAGCAGCTGATGGCATATAAAAAACACACTCATCCTATATTCTCACCTTGCAAGCAGTAAAATTTGCCTGCTAATACACAAATTTCAGCTGGTTTTGCTCTTTATTGCATTGGGCTGCAGCACTAGTGACAACGTTTCTGAAAAGTGGTAGGAAGATGGAGAATGCTGCTATCTAAAGCAGACATTTAGAAAGGGCTGGGCCTCCTGCTAAAGCTCTTTTGCACTTCTATATTGCTCGTGTCCCCTGCCTTTGCAGTGACGCATTGAGTGTCCCTGAACAGTGACTGTAGCCTTTGACATCTGCTGGATGGGGCATGTCTCCAAAGCAAGGAGAGACCAGGTTATTAGTTAAGCTACGCTGATCCTTTCATGTTGGAATAACTGTACAGAGCTCTTGATAAGTCACTACAACACGGCGTGGTGCAGCTGGCAACTTAAATTTGATGTCAGGAGCTTTGCTCTTCCCATACCTGGAACCATTCCCTTCACTTTCGTTGCAGAAAAGAGAGAGCACCTTTCCAGGAGGTTGTCTTTGGCTGAGCATTGAGCCTGGGGTGCAAAGAATTGCAGGCACGTTGCGTGCTTGTGTTTTTTCTGTTGGGTTCAGTCATGCTGTGATACAATTTGGGGGTGGTGTGGCTAAGCAGCAGCCATGGGTCACAAAATAACTGTCCTTGCTATCAAAAGCAAAATCGAGGACACCCTCTGCTTAAAGATAGGAAAGAAGCACCGTTACTGTCATTTGCAAATGAGATGTGTTTCCGATCTCCAAGTCATGCCATATAGGTGAGGTGGATCAGACCTGTTACCGTAGTCTCGTGTCTCACACCGTTATTTGCATACTGCCACTTTGGGCAGAGGAACAAGTTCAGACAAAATAAAAATCGACCTTTGCCCATTGCTCTGACCCAGCCCAAAGCAGTGCTTTCCTGCACCACGAAAGGCTGTCTCGGCTTTATTTCCATGCTCCCCGGTGCTTCCTGGTCCGTCGGGGATGAGAACACCAGTGCCCCAGCACTGTGAGAAAGCTGTTCTTGACCTGAACCTGACCAGAAAGAGGAAGTAATAGAAATCTCACAAAAAAGTCTTTTCTCCCGAGATCTTCAGCCAGGGGGTCATTTTCTGAACTCTCTCTTTCCCTGGTGTAACCGCTGACTTTGTTTACACCAGCGTAATGGAGCACAGCCTTAATTATGGAGGTTCCCCTACAGCTTTGCACAAGAGTCGAGCTTCAGTGTGTGTCCAAACCAAATCTACAGAGCTTTTGAGCTTCTCCCATGCCTAATTATTTGTGGGTTTTGGATATATACCAAGAAATTAGTTCATATCCATCTACAATTTTCTCTTTGTTTGATTGGCTTGAGGGCTGGAATTAAGAAAGAGAATTACCTAGAATAATGCCATCTGTATTCCACATAAAGAGAATCCAACCAGAAGCAACAATGCAATGTTTTTTAAACTGTATGATATGATAATACATAATGACACACTGCACAAACCGACACATGGTTTCCACGAATACCAGTGAGGTTTCTCTTCAAGGAAAAAGTAATGAAATGGAGCAGACCTCAATCCAACCACAGCAGTACCAACCTGAGCATCCACCAGGGACATAATCAGAAATCACATACTCACTGCTGAGGAGCTATAATTAAACTAGATTTAATTTTAATGGAAATTCTTCCCAGAAAAAAAAATATACCGATGTTCCCCACCCCCACCCCCTCTAATGTTGTTCCACTGTTCCAGGCTTTATGGAAATAGTTACAGGATTCATGTGTTTTGCAACCCCAAATGTTTTCAAAACAAATAGAACATCTTAAAAAATGAAATTAATAAATCTTTTACATTCATACTCAAAAGTCAGTCATGCTGAGGTTGTGTGGGTTCATCAGCATCAGATGCTTCCTGCCGGCTGGTGCCTCCACCCAACACATGTTTTAAATAATAATCAAGTTCAGCCTTTGCAATTATATTTTTGTCTTAATGCTGTTGTACGGTAATGTTTCTTTTATCCTACTTTTATCTCTCAACTTTATGTCAGACAGTATTACTCCTATCTAGGGATGTGAAAACCTGATAACTTTAAGAGGATTAATACTGACAAAATGTGCTTTATTAGTTTGGATTTGTTTTATTAGTACCCTGCAGTTTGATTAGGACTAGGAAGCAGTCAGAATATTGTTTGCCCAAGCAGAGAGAAAATAACACCAAGCAGAGTTTTAAATATATATCCATTTATTGGGCCAGTGCTCTCACAAGCACACCAGCTCTTCCTGTGTCTTACTCAGCCCCTCTATTTACAAAGGGCACAGGCCTCTTGGAAATGTAAAACAGAAACCCAGAACAGATTCTCCAGTGCAAACACATGCAGCTCAACTCTGCTGAGCACGACGTTATTCATCCTTCATAGAGGGATGCCCCAGACCACTGAGTGCCTTTCTGCAGCATGTCCATGTAGCCCCAGCAGCATTTGGAGAAGCCCAAGCTAGTCCTGTGCCCAGCGTGGGGCTGCCCCTGGGCCAATCCTCTTCCTTTGGGGCTGTTTCCCCAAATCTACTCCTCTTTCACATTTTCCTCCATCACCACACTTGGGCACACTGTGATCGGGCGTAATCCCTGTCCTTGCATACCTGGGGAAGTAAAGGCACATGCTGTGCGGTGCTGTTCCCCCTGCTCAGCGCACCTTCCTACTGGTATGGTGTTGGGCAGCGCTTTCCGGGGGAAGGCTGGAGAAATCCACCTGGCAGTGACACCCTGTACAAAGCGCATTTCTGTAGAAGTGATGAAGTGTTGCACAGAAATATCTGGTTACCTTCTCCTTGGGATAAATCAGCTCAGGCCGAGTTAAGTGCTGTTGTGTGTAGTAGTCAAGCTAACGAGGTTAAAATTAGGCTGGGTATTGTGCCCCTGTACTGCAGCCCTGTTATGGCCCCCTCTCCTCTGGGTGCTCATAGGACGCCCATCAGAGAGTGCTTTGATGGAGAGTCAGGATTAAGCATATTCCTGACGACTCTCTGACAACGAGGTTGGCATCTGTAGGAGTAAGAAATGCGGTTAAATATCTTCCTACATGTGATAGGTGCATGGAAAACCCATTTTTTAATTTTTGGCAGAAAGGAATTGGAATGCAACTGGGCAAGCTACAGACCCACGCTCACTCTGCCAACTTTTGTAATAATGGGAAATAGTTACAGTAAACAGTGGTAAATAACACACTCATGAAATCCAGCGGGGAATAAATGATTTGTTCTTATACAGGAAAACAAAAAAGGAGACATTGCTTTATTTTTTAATACTATTGTGCTCCACCCACACTGTCTCCAGTATATCCCATAACAGTGTTGGCTCTTGAGAAAAATGCATATAATGACTGGACTCAGTCTTCTTGCACAGAAGCATGACTAGATAATAAAACAAAGATGCTGGCTTACCAAAAAATTTGCGTTCAACTCTTTGCAACACATTCATTCACCGCTCACTTTCTCCATTTTTACATGTAGAAAGAGTTTGGCGACTGGATTTATTCCTGATTTGTGCTGGTGAGAATGAAAAGAGAATGAGCACAATGCTATTTCTATCTGTGCCCAATATATATAGTACATTACTTACAAAATATTTATCTGTGTTTCCTCCCACCCACTCCTTTGTTACATTCATCACTGCCTGGGAGGAGAGGTAGAAGACGCAGCAGATATATGAAGATTGGAAAGGATGTTTACTTGAGGGAGAATTGCTGTGAGTTATGAAAAAGACTTTTTTAAAAACTACTTTCCAACATTTTTCTGGAAGTAAACAACAAGTTTAGTTATACTAATAGATTATTCCAGTGCCCATAAAGGATCTGTTGCCTTTTCTACTCTGAGCTAATTTATAATTAGAAAGTTTTTACTTAGGCTGTCTTACTGAAATGTAAGCCTCCAACAACTTCTCATATCACCCACGGACAGGGAGAAGAGTTTATTCCCTGCCCCTCTGCGACAGCCTTTTACATATTTGACATCTCCTGTTTCTATCCTGACCAGCCCCAGTTCTCTCCCTCTCCTCCCCTAGACTTTCAGCCCCGGTGCTGGTCTCCACTGGATTCTTTCCAACTAGTCCTCACTCACTTGAGCACCACGCTGAAGACCAGACAATGACACTCAAGCTGAGCTCCCCCCGAGCATGATTGCTCCTTTTTCACGGCAGGGTGACTTGTCTCACATCTGCCTTGTGATCCCCTCCACGTAAAGCAGGACAAACCAGAGCGAGACAACAGAACCTAGGCATCATGAATACACAGCCCTGCTCCAGGCAGGACTAGTGGCTGGATGCATGGCGGGACCATATCTGGGGACATGGAGCTGGTTTGAATAGCAGTGGGACCAGCAGATCATCCTTTCCTTGTGGCTGGACCTTTGCCTGAGAGCAAAAGTGGCAGTCTTGAAATAACTCAAAGGCATTGCAAGAAGCAGCAGCCTTTTCTGCTTCTCTTTCTACTTCAGCCTAGCTGTTACAGCCGGGGTCTGATCTGAAAACATGTCCTTCCTGTGAGGTTCAGACCACAAAACTGACTGCTTGCCACATTCCCCTGTTGTTTTTTTCCTTGGGTTGCTGTATGAATCTAGTTTATCACATCCAGCCCTGTGCTAAACATGGTTAGTGTTTGAGCAATCTATGAAGTCAGAAGCTTCCCATGGAGAGTTTTTCTTTGCTTCATCTGGAATCCACCAACCCATACAAGTGTACACAGCATGGTCCCTCAAAAGGTCCTCCCTTGTCACCTCGGGGAAATTTTGCTACTTCATAGTTGAGCTCTTTCACACAGAAATGTGTGGTGCCTGGAGGGGGGAGGGCAGGTCACGTTGCTGAGCCCTGGGCTCCCAGCTTTCCTGGGTTTCTCTTTAGGCCAGAGAGGGGAAATACTGCTGAGATACTTCCTCCCAGTGCTCTCCTGGGCTCTTCCCAAAAAACAAGGGAAGAAGCCTAGAAGACAGGGAGATGATCCTGCCATGGTGAGCAAGACAGGGAGATGATCCTGCCACGGTAAGCAAGGGCATTACCCTTGCTGTCGCAGAGGACACACCGTCACTTACTGGAAGACGAGGTGAAATATTGGCTGAAGTTAAGTTGGCTCTTTGGGTCTGGGATTTCATCCAGGTCATGTAGATGGTGGATCAAAAGGAGCAGTCGGGACTCTCTGTGCCTAATCATCCACTTGGAGCAAGAGCAGAGCAAGGGAGACAAGGGTGTCTGAGCACTGCCAAGAAGGACCATGTGTCCCATCTTAGCTGACCATGAGTCCCATCCCACCGCAGCAGCGTTTCCCAGCACTGTGGTGTGCTCTAGGCATACTCCCTTCCCTCAGCTCCCACCAGGACCACTTACTGACCCCACAGGTAACTGATCTCCCATTGTATGAGGCACAGAAGATGGAATAATAAATAAATAAATAAATAAATAAATAAATAATTCAGAAATAACCTTTTCTCACATAAAAATCCATGTTCCTGGGGAAAAGTACACAAAGCTAAGGCCAGGAATAATCTGTTCAATTCCAGCAAAAGCTCTGATTCCCCTCTTCTTTTGTGTCACAGACTCCCTTTTCTCCTCCCATAACAATCTCATGCATAATAAAAACAGGGCTTCCTCTGAAAATCTTTTGTCTTCCAAAAATATGAAGAGTTCCAGGGAGAGCCTCCAAGATCAATTTGCTATCTGATTCCAAACAGAGCTGAACAAAATCTCTGGTTTTCTCCACTGCCAAATATTTGTGGTGACATGCAGGATCTGCCCCTAATGTCAGCAGGAATATCAACAAAACATTTCCAGCATGTTTTCACAAATTTGCCATCAGTTCCCAGGCCATTTGGTGAAACTCTACAGACGTCGTGGGTTCACTTTGTTAAAACCATCCACGCAGTTTTAAAGTAAATAGCATCTGATGACTTCCCACCACCTTTCTTGTCTTTTTACAGACTCTTAAAATACTGTGTGATTCCTTCAAAATGTTCAAATAATCACTCCTGCTTTGATTATAAACAAAGAAAATTTTAATTTGTTTCTTCAGCCAAATTCAGGAAAATCAGATCCCCCTGCTCAGTTGGAGAGGGAAAGACAAACAAATGTAATGAAACCAGGCAGCTGAAAAAAAAAAATGCACAGATTAACAGAGAAAAACAACTCGCATTGTATTTTTTTTCAAGCCCTCTTGTCCTTCTACCAACAGCCTAAACACAAGGCAAAAGTGAAAGTGCAACCACTCCTCTCCTCTGCTCCTTCCCTGCCGGCGGCACCCTGCCTGCCCAGGGGTGGTGGAGCCACGCTTGGACCCTCTCCCCTTGGACGTGGGTGCCAAGCTTAGGAGAGGCTGAGCAGGGATGCCCTGACACCATCCCTCCCACCCCAGCTCTACGCCTGGTCCCAGCCCTTGTCGCTTGGCCAAGATGTGCTCAGCAGCTTCCCCGAAGGTGCCCTCTGGAAATGCCGTCGTGGGTTCAGAAGTGTTCTCAGGGTGGGGTTTTACCATTTCATGGTCCATGTCTTTAGAGCGGGAAAGAGACCCTCCCCATTTGTAACTAATTTTCGATGTTTTTGCTGCCACAAGTGCTCCAGGAAGAGCCTCTTACAGGCTCGAGCCTGAGAGACCAGTTTAAGGGACAACACATGCAGCAAGTTTACAGATCTCCTAATGATTTCAGATATCACTTACATCACTCTAGAAGACACCAAGTCCATAAGAGATAATGTAAACCTCTTCCTTGCTGTAGTTGCTCTTGAAATACAGCTAAATGCTGCAGACACATTACTGTGACTGAATGCATATAATAGGTATTTGTGCATGCAAATGGCCGGTTATATGTGAGCAAGTAATTACCTGATTTGCATGCCCAGACATGGTAATTCAAATGTAAATTAGCTGTGCAGTTGCAGATATACTTTGCATGTACAGTTGCCTATTTATAAAAAATGTATATTTTCGTCCAGCCAAAAGGCCCTTTTACCCCCCTCAAAATGAGACATAAGTGGCACATGCATCTGCCCAGGGGTGAATGTCATCTCTATGAATATATATGTGAGAACTGCTCTGCCCAAACTGGGGCTCAACTTTATTTATAGAAAGCGGCAACAAAGGGTTTCTGTCTAACCCCCACCAAAATCAATGCGAGTCTTTCTGATGACTTAAATGGGCTTTGAGTCAGGCCCAGATGGAGCAAAGATATTTCTTAAATTATTTTTAATGGAGGAAGTGTCGTGCACAAATATGTGAATAGATTAGCAGAGAGATCTGCAAGTCTCTATAAATCAGCGGTGATTATACAGCCGCGTGTTCATGGCTTTAAAGTTCCCTTATCAAAACTTGTGAGATGATTTTGCTGATGCAGAAATCAATAAAATATTTACTTAGAGGAACATTTTGCTTCTGCATTTGCAAACTTCAAAACCAAAGTAACGCACGAATCATGATTATATTTCCCAAAGTTAGTAATTATGTGTTTTTCTACAACACTATTGGTATACGCAAATAATTACTTTTTTCTTCTTTTTGATACAATTTCATTATTTGCATTGCTACTAGTGGTTCACCAATAAAGGCGAACATCACATTAGGATTCATGACAGTTTTCACATTGTATTATCAATATGTGGAAATAATTGTCTGCTCCGGGATTAAATTACATTATTTTGTATCTTTTTCATGCCTAATAAATAATGATGGATGGCTTTTATTTTCATCACCACCTGCAACCATTTAGTCACCCCCTGATTGTTGAAGATAAAATAATAAAAGGCAAGTGTTATGTTGCAAGCAAAAGAATGCAGTCAAAACAGTTGCATGCCGCGTGTTTCTGTCTACCTTTTTCGAGTCCCTAAAGAGTAATAGATGGTGTTCTGGGAAGGCTGGCAACCCGCAAACTGGCAAACAGTTCTCATAAATTGGGCAAGGGGGAGAAAACATGGAAAACATTTTTTTTCTCGTAAAACAATAATTATTTCTTAGTGCATGATTCATAATCTGAAAATTAGGTTTTTGTTCTGCTGTGCAAATCAGTTACATGCAATTAGAATGCAAAGCAGAGGCACATTCTCAGTGTTTAGCCCTTTTAAATAGAAATGAAAACAGCCTGCAAATTGTACCAAAGTTTAAAATGCATGCTAGGTAATTTTGAAATTCAAAGACATAAAACCATGCATAATAAAAAGCCCACTCTAGCTCATTCCGGTTTTTTTTTTTTTTTAATTGCCAATTGTGAGGCTTAATGATAAAAATAGATGTTGCATATTTTGGAAAACTGTAACAGTGAAGTTCTTTGACAGTGTTGACGTATTTATACACAGGCGCACAGATACGCGTGTGCACACACAGAGAGTCACAGTTTATGTCACTTTTTACATGATCATCTTTTCTACTAGGTCAAGTGTAATCCTGAAATTGTTGTAACTCCTACCTGCACATTCTGATCCAGAAACTCTTTAAGCTGAAAACAAATGGAGTTGACATTTTTAGTTAAAGCTTACATTAGCTATTGTCACAAGTCTTTAATCAAACTCACCCTCTTCAGACATCTCGTATTGTTAGCTCGGGCCGCTCTGTGTGGAGTGCCATTTTTAAAATAGCACGGCAATATTTAGAATGGAAAGTTATTGCTGGATAATTTCATTAACTGCAAGTGTATCAAACTGAGCTGAAGACAAAGTCGTCCTCTCTTTTTTAACAAAATAGTCGGTTCTGAGTCAAAGGTTTATTCTCTGTGTGCAGTTTCACATGCTTGGCTCTATTATCTTTAAATCACAAGATGACAATCTTCTCAGGCATACCAGAGAGTCAACCAAAATCCAACAGTAATAGATAATCCTATCAAATGTCAAGTTACTGAGGAGAAGCGGTTTGAAAAATAGGCCAACAGTCCATTACTTGATTTACCTTGAGAGGATGTTAACATTTCTGTAGTCTGCCTTCAACAGGGTATACTTTCTCTGTATTGCTAAATTGTTTAAAAGCACGTTTCAGGCATTTAGAACTATTTCTGTTGTTTGTGTTTAAAAATATACTTTGAATTTTCTCATATAAGCAGAAAGTGCTGTTTAAAATAATAAATACTTTTCCTTTTTCCAGCAAACACTGGTGGTTGCTGCAGCCCTCATCCCTCAAACACACAAACACCAACAAAATCATCCATTTACTAACCCAAATTTATGGCAGAAATTATAAATGAATTTCACTAATAGCTGAAGAGTGGAATTTCTTGAGGCGTCCCCTCTCTTGACCTACGGAAATGCCTCGACCATAGAAAATTACCCTCAGAAATCATAAGCAGGGACCCAAAGGGCAATGCTGAGTGCTGATGTGCTTGAACCGCTCATGTGGCACCGTGCCATTCAACTTGAACATATCAGCCCTTACTTGCAGCACAATTCAACACATTAAAACTCATCTATAGAGATGCTGTGCGAAAAGCCCCTCAAAAATAATGGCCGCACTGAACAGAAGAAGCTGTCCTGGAAAAATTCCCCAAAATTTGAATTGGCAAAAAAGAAGCTATCCTGGAAAAACTCCCCATCTGCATCGCTGATACATTGGAAGTTCAAACAGAGCATCCTCCAAAGACATCCTTCTTTTCCCATCTTGCTCAGCTATAGCACTACCAACACCTCCTACAGAAAGCAAAGGAAAGGGAAAAATCAGGGACAGAAATAACACCTTCCATGAGAACATTCCCATTAGTTACAGCAGTTGCAATGCAGGAGAGATTTTTCCTCTGATCTATTTGCAGCCCTTACACATCCACTCGGTATAAAGCAGCTACATTTTCCCTGCCTGACGCTTTTGGTTAAAAAGCACACGTGAGTGTACACGCACACACACACGCGCGCGCACACACACACACACACAGAGCGAAGGGCTGACTCTACAGCTGAGGTTTTTCCTTCTCATGCACAGACAGATGCTCTCTGGGACAGAATGAAATCCTGCACCCCCAGAGCTGGAGCTGCAGGGCTGACACATGTGCCAGGCTGCAGGCAGCTGCATATCTGCGGTTTTCAGAAGTTTACTGCCCTCTCCAAAAAAATAGTTCAATTGAAAGTGAAAAATAAACGCTCTCCAAGTTCCGCCTGCAGCCGGAGGCAATCACTATCTTTCTCATCTGTGCGCTCCATCCATGCCTTCATCAATAGAGAGGTAATTTTCAGACTCAGCTCATTAACACCGAGCTGTTGATGGAGCTGTAAACATTCCACCCCGCTGTCATTTCGAGCCTGTTACCAGCTATTCTTTTCTGTTTAGCTGACCTGCCGTGGCATTTAAGATGAAAAATATTTGTTTTAAATTCACAGCAGTTGCTCAAGTCTCTGAAGAGGGCTGACGCTGGTTCTGACATCCAAAAGCACTGCAGCACGGAAAAGGAAGCAAACTTTTTTGGCTGGAGTTCTGCAGAGAGGGTGGGACATGTGGCGGCTTGAGACACCACGAGACATAGGCAACGCCATTTTTGGCTTCAAATTAGGCTTCCAGCATGTAGAACATACACACACATAACATAAACAGGCATCAAGATAAGGAAATGAGAAGGAGGCAGAAGGAAAATGGGTTTAGCTAGCAGATGTCCTGGTGAGGAGAGGGGGCACGCTGTCCCATCTGCATGCAGTAGATACAAACTCCTACCACACAGGCTGATTTGGGATTGCTTGATATCTCGATGGACGGTTTGGACCACAGTATCACTGGTGCAAGAAGGCAGCATGGGAGAAATGAGCCCTTTGTGGCTTATGCCATGGCCCAGCCTGATTTTTGCACCGCTGCAAAAGGATGCTGTTCATGGCTGAAGGCACCCCGGTACGGCTGCTGCTCCGACCGCTCCCACGGGCACTTGTTTCTGTCTCACAGTTCATGAGGACATTTTGACCCAGGTGCCAGTGGGTGTCAGGCCATGGCTTCGCAGGCTAGTGGTTCACAGCCCTGGCAGAGCCAAGTGGGGAGAGTTAGACAGCACCCACCCACAATGAGCCAAATTAATCCCTGGAGTTACATTATTTCAGTAAATAGAATTACTGGGCTGGACATGAAATTATGTCTCTGCTCTTTTCAGTGTTGTCAGTTCCTTCATTGCAAGGTTGGCAAAGTCATCCACGATGGAGACGGGGGACGGTTACAGAGGGCAGTGGTTCGAGAACTGCAGTTCCCATGTTTTTGAAGGCTCTGTCATGGGCTTGGTATATATAACTCAGTATGGGACTCTCATGCTTTACAGGCATAAATGTATCTGGGTGATGAGGTGCAGCAGGTGACAGAGCTAGGAAACATCATAAAAATGTTGATTTTTATGATTCCCCAGAACATCATAAAAAAATCTGCACTCCTGGTTTCATAGAATCAAAGAATCACAGAATGGTTTGGGTTGGAAGGGCCCTTAAAGATCACCTAGTTCCAACCCCCCTGCCATGGGCAGGGACACCTTCCACTAGACCAGGTTGCTCAAAGCCCCATCCAACCTGGCCTTGAACACTTCCAGGGATGGAGCATCCACAACTTCTCTGGGCAACCTGTGCCAGTGCCTCACCACCCTCACAGGGAAGAATTTCTTCCTTATATCTAATCTAAATCTACCCACTTCCAGTTTAAAGCCATTACCCCTTGTCCTCTCACTGCATGCCCTTGTAAAAAGCCCTTCTCCAGCTTTCTTGTAGGCCCCCTTCAGGTACTGGAAGGCTGCTATAGGGTCTCCCCGGAGCCTTCTCTTCTCCAGGCTGAACTACCCCAACTCTCTCAGCCTGTCTTCACAGGAGAGGTGCTCCAGCCCTCTGATCATCTTTGTGGCCCTCCTCTGGACTCGCTCCAACAGGTCCATGTCCTTCTTATGTTGGGGGCTCCAGAGCTGAATGTGGTACTCCAGGTGGGGTCTCAGGAGAGCAGAGTAGAGGGGGAGAATCACCTCCCTCGACCTGCTGGCCTCGCTGCTTTTGATGCAGCCCAGGATACGGTTGGCTTTCTGGGCTGCAAGTGCACATTGCTGGGTCATGCTGAGCTTCTCATCAGCCAGCACCCCCAAGTCCTTCTCCTCAGGGCTGCTCTCAATCCATTCTCTGCCCAGCCTGTATTTGTGCTTGGGATTGCTCTGACCCATGTGCAGGACCTTGTACTTGGCCTGTTGAACTTCATGAGATTCGCACGGGCCCACCTCTCAAGACTGTCAAGGTCCCTCTGGATGGCATCCCTTCCCTCCTGCCTGGCCCAAAGGAAGCTGACGAGCATCCCTGCACCCAAGGAACCAGCCACCAATTTTTTTGACAATTTTACATGGTACACAAGAGAGAACTTTGCCCTGGGCAGGTAAGGCTTGACGTTTTAATTCTGTCTTTTTCCTCCTCTTGGCTTTGACTTGATTAAAATCAAACTGAGGTGGCAGGGCCAAGGGATATTAACCTTCACCTTGCAGATATTGAGCAGAAACCTGGCCCTGGCAATGCCTCCACATGCAGCTGCGCATACCAGACCCATCAAGCAAGCAAACAGCAGCAAAAGCCACACAGCCTCGGTGCTGTTGTGAAGCAGATGTCTCCAAAAGGGTGAGAATATGGCTTAGGGATCCTGTGATTCGGGGTGAACTGTATCTGCACGTTTTAATGAAAATGGCTATCATCCACATTTTGTTTTCTTTATAAACATTTGCAGAGTATCAGTAGCCAATCTAAATGTCTCAGCAGACTAGTACATACTGTACTTCATCTCTTTTTTTCTGGAGTGCTGGAGAAAACATGTTAGCTGGAGCCAGCTGATGTGCTCTCCATGGGTCTCAAGGGCAAACTCCTTCGAATTAAGCATGATGTTCATGTCCCTTCCAAACTTGTTTTGTGCTCTTTTTTCCTACGTCTTCAGAAATTCATCAAACCATTCCTGCTCCCACCATGCTCAGGGACATCTCCTTTCCCAGCCAGCTCTGGAGGGTGCCTGACCACCAGGCACGGCACAGCTCTCCAGGTGTCTAACAACGCCTTGGGATGAATTGTGCCTGTGTCCAGGAAAGAGATTTGTGAATAAGCTCTTTCTTAGCAGGGCTACAGTCCATTTTGCTTTTCCTTGTGATGTTTTCCTCTTTGAGGTGAGGATCATCTTGTCCGGAGAGAGGGCAGCGTGCATGTGGAGGTAGCAGGAGCTCTTCGGCACGTGGCTGCAGGCTGCGCGGGCAATGGGCTCAGCTGTGAGAGTCCAGGCAGCTCCTGTGACAGGCTCATTATTGGAAGGTGAGCCTAGCGAACCTGCTGTCAGATGATCTCTTGTCTCTTTTAAGCAAAGGTAAAGGATCTAAGAAGCTCTTTCTTGCTCATTCTTTGGATAGAGACATTTAGATTGAGTGCCATGGCTCTCCCTTGCTACAAAGACTACAAAGGTATTTTTATCTTAATTAGAAACTTTTGGTGGCCTACTTTCTCGTGAGCCCTTGTCCAGCCAGCTTGTCATCTCGGTCATCATTCAGGCACCCTCAAAACCAGACTAGCTGGTTTCAAAGCAGTCTTGGCACCATGCTACCCAAGGGCTCCTGCACACCGGACTGAGTGGGAGCATCAGCCTTCAGAGACCAGTTTGAGAAGGTCCTCGCCTGACATGAAGAGACCGCAGCAGAGCCCCGCGCCTCCCCCCTGGAGGCTTTGTCATCCTGCCACGTGGAGGGAAAGGCTCGCTTCCCTCTCCATCAGCGTATGCCAGCCAAGGCCCCGCCACTTGTTTCCCTAGGCTAATGCAGCAAGAGCAGCCCAATTCATTTTGACAGAGTGGTTAAGTAAGTGGCACAGATTTCACATGTCAGCCTTCGCCTGCCTAATCTTAGAGTTATCCCATAGCAAGTGACTGGCGAGAAGGTTCAGCATCGTGCGGTGGCAGTAGTTAGTACGCTTCAAAGCATGTGCTGCTAAACTGAATGTTTTGCTTGTCTGTTTTACACTGCCTGGATCCAAACTTAAAGGACTTCATATGCATGCAGAGCTGTGGAGGCCGACTAGAACAAGCTTCCCAAAGTGTGGTCTTCTGCAAAACCTTTAATATATTCATGTACGTGGATCTTCGTATCTGTCAGTGGTACTTATTTTTAAATTTTCCCCTATAATTTTATTTTTATTTTAAACAAAAGGAAGACCTCTATTCCTCGTAATAGTTCCTTAGCCCTGCTTTTTGGTATAGTTGGAAAGAAAGTGGTCAGCAGGGCTTCCTTAGCATTTAAGCTGGGGAAAGTGTCAAGGCTTTAGTAGCTTGGTAAATATCTTTTATTTAGCTGACTCCTGCTATTGTGGTATTTTTCAGGGCCCTGAGGGACTGATAAGCCTTAATGGCCCTGACCAGCCTCACCTGGTACCTCCACCCACTCCCATGGGCCTGGGAGCCCATTTAAGCTCAGCCAGGGGCCTTTGTTCCTTTCTGTGAGCTGTGCTGCGGAATGCTGGTCTTCAGATGAGCCATGGACCCGCTGATCCTGACCCACAGACTGACTTCCCAGCTTGGCCTCACTGCGATATTGCCTTATGACCCAGGCTTTTGGTTGGACCCGGCCATCATCTGCAGGTCTGCCTGCTCCTCTCACTCAGGTACTGTAGAAAGGGGCTGTGGCTGGTGAGGGGCCCTCTCCCCACCATGGCAGCTGGCCATGGTGTCTCTGTTGGCTCCCTGTCCCTTAGGGAGCAGCCAGACCTCGCTGCTCCCTGTCAATATTCAAGGGCTTGATAGTCCATGTAGTCATACCCAGCTCCTGGGAGGGATGAGATGCTGTTACCCTCATTTTGCATACAGGGGAAGCGAAGCACAGCTTCTTGTGGGTGTGCCACTGGATCTAGAGATGTGAGAGGGAAAGAATTAGAAGAAATGACTCATGGCAACTCCCTTACACTAGTGGTATTGGTGCAACTGTTTCTGGCTTCTGAATAAAGCTAAACCCAAGGTCTCATGAGTGCTAATTGCTGTGTTGTTTATAGTAAATGGGCTTGGGTAAATAAAATAACTGCAAAGACTACCTGTAAAAATGAAAGGCCAGGCTGCACAATAGGGTAGTATAAGGGTATTTATGTTGCTAGTGTCTCAAAACTTCCACGGTGGGAAATCAGCTACCAGTGACAATAGCTCTCATTGCATTATCTTTCCTAAAAGTATAGGTATGAAGGAGGGATGCTTCATGCATACATATCTGATGTGAAAGTAAGGTTTGCTGATGATGCAAGTACAACGTTCATGCTATAGGAATGGATGCAGGGTTGCTTGTGTCAGCTGAAGCTGAGTCACTGCTATATCATGTTGTCATCGATAGGGTAATTCAAGAGAAAGAAGCTATGAGTAACTTTTCACTCCAGGTTCGTTCCCACCACAAGTCGTGTGGCACACTCCCAGCAGGGTGCCAGTACACTCACACCACCATAAGAAGCCACAGTTTGCTGCCTCTGCACTGTTCTTAAAATCGGTCCACCAGTCTAAAATTTTCCACCAGAGTCAGTTGCTGAACTCCCTGAGCATTCCTGTAATCCCTGGTGGACTCTGTTGGAGACATTCCTTTCTTTTCCTGTTACTGGGACACTGGCAAGAGTACACGGAGAAGTACCACTGTGATTGCCCATGTCCTGCTGGCTGCTGTTAGAGAGGGGACATGAGGCTAGAGAAGTGCTTGGTCTGAGCCGGGATGGCTGTTTTTCTTATCAAACAGGTGTTTGCTGTGGCTATGCATGCAGTCACAGTAAATTCACAAACCACAGCCCGGGCAGTTAAGGTATCAGACTAGTCATTTTTGGAGGAATGTGTTTTTATGTGGCGGTATGACATCAAGTCCCTGTATCATGCAGTCACTGTGGCCCACCTTGAACAGATGCTTTCAAATTTGCTTATAAGGTCTTATCTCCTCTTTCACCATCATTCAGGTTTTTCCCCTTTTTACAAGAACAGGGAAATGTTCTTGTAAAATTACTGAGAAACCTGACTACCTCTGGTGCTGTTAACATCTCGGGATAGTAGAATATCTAGAGTTCAGGCAAAAGATTACCCAAAGGATGTTCATTGTGCCTGGTGTTATGGATAGAAAGCCTTAGGGAATGTTTGCATCCTATGTACCAGACATATTTCTTTTGCTTCATTAGATTTGGGGGTTTTGTGGGCATAACCATTATTCTTCTGTGTAAAGTTGCACTTCCATCAATATTTCACATCTGATTTATTGCTAGATACAGGCAAATATCCTGATTCCACTAAAAAGGGGCAAAAACTGCATCCAGGATTTCTCCACAATTTCGCTGTGCACATTTCTGGTTCTCTTCCTTGCTAATGGATTTAAGCATGACTGTCAAGAAAGCTCTTGCTGATGTCATATGGTCCTTACCAAACAGTTCAGAGACCTCTCAAAAGTTTATTGTTGTCCTTCAGATCAGGACTTCCATTTGTACTATTCTGCTCAAGTCAGTAAGAGTTTTTTTCTTTAACAAAAGAACATAAACTCCTATTTTGCCAGATGCAAAAGCGTTCTCAGCCTTCAGGCTTTCCTATTGTAAAGTCTGATTGCATTAGGTAAATTAGGAGAGCTAACAGAAAATAAGTATCGCATTTTAAAGAAGTATAAAGCAGAACAAAACAATAAATTGTTACTGTGCATAAGTTAATATTTAAGGACCACATTTCAGGCAATGCAAAGCCGTAATCAACACCAAAGCAGAATCACCCTAAACTTTTTAGTGAAGAAATTAATAGAAACCTTGTGCTTTCCTTAGTTTTTCCTTTTCTGAAATGTTTGGGGGTTTTCTTGTGTTAATATTCTTTCCATGATGGTGTCTATGTGAGAATTGGAGATAAAATAAGACAGATGTACTGACCATGGTTACCAAGGGAGCAGTTTCCTTAGCAATGGCAAAGCAGTTGTCAAAGCAGTCAATGTTCCTTCTCTCTCTCACATGACTTGTTTTTACTAGTTTGCATAGCTTGGTTACACAAACAGCTAATCATAAACACCTCTCCCAAATTTCCAGGAGCAGGCAAACAAGGTCTAGGTGGGTCATTAGTTGGATGATCCCAACTTGGTTTCAGTTCAGTGTTTACCTGAACTTTTTCTTTTGTTTCATCATTTTTTCATAAAACATTCACTGTCTGAAGAGCATGAAAGTCATCCAAATGGAAACATAACCACATACTGCACACCCAGATAAAAAAGATATGGAGGTGGGTGAGTAGTATAAAATTGTCACCTGTCCAAAGCACCAGTCCTTTCCTCTTAAGGGTAAAGATGGCAGCTAAAATAATCCCTATAAATAGGTCTTCTAACTGCCTACATGAAATGGTTATTATCTGAGAGTGGAAGTCTGATCCTGCCATCCTCACCGAGGCTGAAGAGTGGATTATGCTGCACTATAACACTTACCGCACTCAATGGGTGCTTCTGGTGGTGGCGGTAAGTGTGAGAGGTCCCTGGGCCGCATCCAGAATTGCCCAGCCCAGGCCATTACCCAGCGGGTGGCCGCCTCCACCCTCGCCACATGCTGGGAGCTCAGTGCCCTCTCCATACCCTTGCTCCCAAAGCCCATTCAGGCTCCTAGGGACAGCAAGGAGGCGAGATGGGCTCATGCTGCTGTATGGAAGGTATCATCTCTAAAAGGATGGTAGATCCCATAAAGTGCTTGGAAAACCCTGTTTTCTGTAACTCCAGGCACTATGACCACCAAACTAGAAGTTATTTATCCTGAGCAGTATAATACCAAGAAAAACCAGGCAGTGATGAAACTCTTTCCCATTCTGTATTTAAGTGCTTAGTTATAATCAAACCATGATCAAAAGTGTTGTGTCAATAGCCCAATAATGCAGAGACAGATCTGCACTGTAGTGGTGGTTTTGAGAAGTACAGTTGTTTGCTCTGACTATCGGAGTTAGGAAACTATTGTTTTCCTGCCTCTATTTCCAATCAAGGGCAGAGCTGTTTCATATCAAATACAGCTAAATTCCTATATGCAGATATTTCCAGGGAACTTCTAGTTGCAGGCTAGCAAAGGACACTTTAAGTTATATGCTTTTCTGAAAAACAGTACTAACATAACCCGGTACTCTCCACTGGACTGTCATGTATAGAGGAAAATACTGACTGGACCACTTTTGGATTAATTCTGGATTGCAAAATGCCATCTTGATGTCACTGCTATGATCTGTAATTTTAAGTGTTATTAAAAACATTTGCTATCAAATGCCTCCTAAGAGTTTTCTGATAATTCAGCTACTCTGTATGTATTCTTCTTCAACCTGTGGTGAAAATTCTTGCATACTCATTTTCCAAGACATCCTTACTTACTGCCTGCAAAAAGTATGGATCTTTTTGTTCAGGTTGACTGGAATTTAATTAGACACCGATAAAGAGAAGGAAAAGTATGGTGTATGTGCAGACGGAGCAGCTGATTGCTGCTGCTCCCCCTGCTCTGCATGGCTCGGTGCCATGGGGTAGGTTACTGACTACGTGTGTGCTCCTCTTAGGGGCATTCATTTCATGACTATAATATTCATGATAACTTCACGAGGTGAAGTTACAAGTTTTCTTGAGCTTTGTTTACAGATAGTTCTAGCAGGTATCTGACACCTTAGACAGGAAGGCACGGAACAAGCTAGAGGTGCAATATTAATCATAAAATCACAGAATGGTTTGGGTTGGAAGGGCCCTTAAAGATCACCTAGTTCCAAGCCCCCTGCCATGGGCAGGGACACCTTCCACTAGACCAGGTTGCTCAAAGCCCCATCCAACCTGGCCTTGAACACTTCCAGGGATGGAGCATCCACAACTTCTCTGGGCAACCTGTGCCAGTGCCTCACCACCCTCACAGGGAAGAATTTCTTCCTTATATCTAATCTAAATCTACCCACTTCCAGTTTAAAGCCATTACCCCTTGTCCTATCGCTACATGCCCTTGTAAAAAGCCCTTCTCCAGCTTTCTTGTAGGCTCCCTTCAGGTACTGGAAGGCTGCTATAGGGTCTCCCCGGAGCCTTCTCTTCTCCAGGCTGAACAACCCCAACTCTCTCAGCCTGTCTTCACAGGAGAGGTGCTCCAGCCCTCTGATCATCTTTGTGGCCCTCCTCTGGACTCGCTCCAACAGGTCCATGTCCTTCTTATGTTGGGGGCTCCAGAGCTGAATGTGGTACTCCAGGTGGGGTCTCAGGAGAGCAGAGTAGAGGGGGAGAATCACCTCCCTCGACCTGCTGGCCTCGCTGCTTTTGATGCAGCCCAGGATACGGTCGGCTTTCTGGGCTGCAAGTGCACATTGCTGGGTCATGCTGAGCTTCTCATCAACCAACACCCCTAAGTCCTTCTCCTTAGGGAGAGAGAATGCTCTCAATCCATTCTCCGCCCAGCCTGTATTTGTGCTTGGGATTGCTCTGACCCATGTGCAGGACCTTGCACTTGGCCTTGTTGAACTTCATGAGATTCGCACGGGCCCACCTCTCAAGACTGTCAAGGTCCCCCTGGATGGCATCCCTTCCCTCCTGCGTGTTGACTGCAGCACACAGCTTGGTGTCGTCAGCAAACTTGCTGAGGGTGCACTCGATCCCACTGTCCGTGTCCCTGACAAAGATGTTGAACAGCACTGGTCCCAGTACTGATCCCTGAGGAATGCCACTCGTCACTGGTCTCCACCAGGACATTGAGCTGTTGTCCCTCCCATGCAAACTGCCACGCCCTGGCTGATGCACCATGCCCTGTGGTAAAAGTGTTGCTGGCCTCTGATGTGTCACTGGCGTGCCCTTGCTTATAGCACCTGGACAGGGAGAGGAGCGCGGTCCCACCTATGCATGCTGTAGGCAAAATCTGTCTCTCGTCTGCCTTATTAGGAAAGCTGCACGGAAAGGGAGGAAAAAGGCCATGGCAATTTCTTAGTAATTTCCTCTATTCCACATCGAGGCAGTTTCAGATTCAGAGAATCTCACGGTGCCTGAATCCCATAAATCTGCACAATCCTTGTGAAAACCAGTATTTTCGTGTCAAGAAATGTGGGAACAAAGAGGAGGGAAAAGTAAAAGCCACATAAGATCATTCTCAACTAATGAGACACTTCTTCCTTTGGAGGAAATAGTGTGTGTGAAGGGATGGGGGAGGTCTTATTTCTGCTGTGCACAAGATATAAGTATACAGCTTGTTTTTTAAAAAAAGAATCTTGGGACTGGAGGAAGGAAAGCTACAGGAGGGAAGGCGGAGCAGTGGCAGTCATCTATCTGATGGAAGAAGGCAGCAACAGGGAGGGACTCTGAGATTGCTTTCTGCAAAGACGCAAGTTTACAGGTTTAATTGTAGGAGGAACACACCTTGAGGTCAACCACAGCACTGAATCATGTCAAAACCCATGGCAGGCATGGCCATCCTTCCATCCCCTCCACAGCCCTTTTACCTCAAAAAACAAAGATAAGCTGATGAAAAGGTAGAGGCATCGAGTCACCTGGGAGCGCAGTTTTGCCAGGACAGCCGCCCAGTCCCCATCTCCCAGCCGCAGCCCTGCCAGTCCCTAATTCAGCAACCCCTTAACCACCCCGCAGTGACCCCCCATTACCAAAGTGGCAGCTGTGCAGTTCACTTGCCTCTGGTTGAGCTGATTTTTTACCATTACGGTCCCAACCACCTGCTGTGCATTTGATGTAACTTTTCAATTAACATTCTCCAAGGATTTGCAGCCTTCAGTGTGCGTTACAGCCCCAGCCATTCCCTCACCCGTCACCCCTGGGCTGCACCGCTGTAACTCTTCCTACCTCCTGCGCAAACACATCAGGCGCAGATTTAACGGCACCCACCTAAATCCCTCCAGTCAGAGGCGTGTAAACATGTATGTAAAGGCTGTGCAGAAGAGAGGCCTAAATGCAAAAGCGAAGTATTATTGAATGTGACTAGTGCCACTCACACAGACAGCCACAGGATTACAGCCCAGCAAATGAAGGTTGATACGATAACCGCACCAGGCAGGAGCAGAAGCAAAGCTGTCCTTCTCGATATCAGGGCACCACAAACAGTCCAGGAGCAGAGTAAGTTTTGCTGACAGGTTACATAAGAATAAACAAAACTAAAGCAATAAGAATTAAAAAGAAAAACCAGGCCATTTGCACCACGCTGAGACGGTTTTTAGATCTGACATTTCAGCTGAATACAACTCGTGTTCAATTGCCTGAAGTCTTGCTAGGAAATCTTTGCATCGCTCAGTTTTGTGGTGTCTGCTCCTTTACCTGCATCTCTATTTGGAGCTCATGAAGGAAGGTTATTTTTTTTGTTTGGCGATTTGTGGGCCCATGTGTATGAAATATTTGACAATCTTTTGAGCGGGGTTTAAAAATTTGGGCATTTGCCAAGAGGAAGAGGGGTGAAGTGGAGACCTGCTTCAGAGGGAGTTTCATTTGTATTCTCACTCCAGAGCGGAGTGCTCATGGAAAAGGTTTGCGAGGAAAGCGTTTGCCTTTGGCCCTGTTGAGTTTGATGCTGATGTGCCATCGGGTGGGAGAGCTGAGCCTGCCAGCACGTTGCAAGACTGGAATTCAGGAGAAAGAACTGGAATGAAGAGATGCTGTTAAATAAATTATTGGTAGAAATGGGATAGATAAACTGAAGTGAGAGAGTGAAATCACTTAAAAAGGGGAAGGGATGAGTGAGCTACAGTGGGGAAAAAGAACTGAAAAGAGGAAAATCTTCGTGAGATATCAAATCCACAGTTTGAGAGAGTGGGGATGCAACAGAGGGGAAAGGAAGATGGGAATAAACCGAGGACAAAAGTGGCAGAAGAGAAGTGAAGGATGATATGGAAAGACTAAAATCCATGAAACCAAATGGTCATTTTAGGGCATTGTAGTGATGTGGGGATGAGATAGGAAATTACAGAGCAGCTGGCTGTGAAATGGATGCGAGGAAGCCAATACACTCAGTATAGGCAGCTCTCTGAAGGTGGGTCCTGGCACAGCTTGGGTATTGATTTATCAGTTTAGAATAAAGAACTAAATCGGTGTCATTCCTAATGCCAATACAGTTCCAGCCATGTGAACGGATTTATATCAGGGCAGTATGTTTTTGCAGATTTCTGAAATAAGCAGTAAAAAAGCCATTAAATAAGAAAAACTGTGTCCTCACTATCACTTGTGCCAAAGGAACCAACATTCATTTCCAAACCCATGTAGCCAGCCCAGGGCAAAGCTATATTAGTACCAGCCTTAGAGATAGCAAGAACTCGGTACAGGCCTTTATTGCCATGGTTAAAAGCATACTTGCATGCAAGGTAAAGCATTTTTTGGCATGATAGATACTTGTTTATGCTTCTATTTGGCAGAATGGGTTTTTAAGTTATCTCATAAATAACACTTTGCTGTGGACATACCTTAGGAAAATACCGTCTAATTAACTGTGTTAGCTCAAAAATAGAAATTAAAGTCAACTGAAATATTAAGGGGTTCACATTTTCAAGGCTTCATCATTTAGCTGTACAGCTCCCGTTAACAAAAATGGGACTCATGCAGCTAAATCACCTCCCACTGCTTATAAAATGTACCCCTAAGGTATACAAATCAGCTGCTGTGCCCTTGCTATAAAGGGAGTCGGGTTGGCGTTGGTGGTTTGTTTTGGTTTTTTTTTTTTTAATTAAAATTCTGTGAGGATTTGTAGCTCTCGCGGCACATGTTCAAGCGCCTGATGTTCCCACGTCTGTCACCTCTAGGGTGCACTGCTGCAGCTCTCCTGCCCGCCGTCCAGCTTCTGCTCAATGTCCCATCCCAAAATCCTCGGTGCTGCAGGACGGCGAAGCTTTGGTGGAGGCAGGCCTGGAAGATGCCCGAAGGAGCCAGGAATCTGCCTGGGCTCAATGCTGTGCTAAGGACCTCAGAAGGACCACCACCCCCCCCCCCCCCCGCGCTGCTAAGAGCCCCAGAG